>NW_020863298.1:0-15948 GCF_003713205.1 Coffea eugenioides | reverse complement strand
ATGTATTTAGTTTCCAGGGAAAGAGTCTAGTTTGATACTTCTGTGTAGTAGAGAAGGGATTTCCTGTTTGATACAGTTTCAACGTAGTTAAAAGTGGTATACTTAAACAAGAAGCAAGAAGCCAGTAGACATCTCCCTACAACAGGTACAGCAAGAAGTGGTATACTTAAAGGACGACTACAACAGGTTCTGATACATCTCCCTGCACTCAAGCTTGCGTGCCAGTACACATGGATAAAATATGGTATTTTGACTGCATGCACATATTTGCAAAAGTTTTACTCTGTAGTACAGTACCAGACATAAACCTGGTATACAAGTGCATGCCCAACATAAACTTCTTCTGAGGTCCATGACTAGTGTGTCCCTATATGTAGACATGCATGATCAATCATCCCTATGATCATGAGCACAATTTCAGCAAGGAGACAAATAGTTCCAATAAATTGTACCTGATATGAATGTCATTTATAAAGCAGGTCGAGGAAGAATTCGAAAACAAAATGATCCAATTACCATGGAGCATCACTACAGGATTGATGTGTTTTTGGCAACGGTTGATTCTCAAATACTTGAAATGAAGAATAGGTTTAAGGAAGATGTAATAGAGTTGCTTATTCTTAGTTCAGCATTGCACCCCAAAGATAATTTTCAGGCTTTCAATATTGAACAAATTTGTCAACTTGCAAACAAGTTTTATTCAGCTGACTTCACAGATCAAGAGAAGTTACACTTAAGAACTCAATTAGAGCTTTTCCAGATTGAGTTTTCCTGTAATTCTCAGCTTCAAAATTTGTCATCACTTCAGGAGTTGTGCCAAGTGTTAACGAAGACAAAAAAGTCAATGTGCTATACTCTTATTGATAGATTGATTCGTCTTATTTTGACTCTTCCTATTTCAATAGCTACAACAGAGCGTGCATTTTCTGCTATGAAAATCATCAAGACTTGTTTGCGTTCTAGGATGGAGGAAGATTTTCTTGCCAACTCTATGATAATGTATATTGAGAAAGAAATTGCTAGAACTTTTGATGTAAATTCAATCATTGATGACTTTGATAAAATTAAAAGTCGTCGTGCACAATTTCATATGTCCCACACAGTCAAACAGATTTGTAAATATGATGATATTTTTATTTATGTGAAGCGTATAAGTAATTTTCATTCTATATAAGGTTGTTTCTAATATTGTGGTATATATGTTCACATTATTTTTTTTTTGTAAATATATTTTACTTTCATTGCTATAGACTCGCCCCCAAAGTTAATTCCTAGCTCCGCCACTGGAAATGGAGGTCTTCTATTGGAGAAACAATTATCTGCTGCAGATGGTGCTATTGAAAAAACTAGAATTTTCATTTCTAGGGAATTGGAGGCGGCCACTGATGGATTCAGCGAAAGTCGAATAGTTGGTCAAGGTGGCCAAGGTACAGTATATAAAGGGATCCTAGCCGATGGAAGAATTGTGGCAATCAAGAAGTCGAAGGTCGACAAAAGCCTATTGGAGCAGTTCATCAACGAGCTCGTCATTGTTTCGCAAGTTAATCACAGGAATGTGGTAAAACTTCTGGGTTGTTGCTTGGAGACAGAAGTTCCTCTGCTTGTCTATGAATTTATCCCTAATGGAACCCTATTTAACCTCATTCAAAACGACAATGAGGCTGAATCCTTCCCTTTTACTTGGAGCTTGAGATTAAAAGTAGCCACAGACGTAGCAGGAGCATTGGCATACCTACACTCGGGGCTTACAATTCCAGTTTTTCACGGGGATATCAAGTCCACCAACATATTGTTGGATGAAAAATACACAGCTAAAGTATCAAACTTTGGAGCTTCATTGTCCATTGCAGTTGACAAAACCCACATGACCACTCGAGTCCAAGGGACTTTCGGCTACATCGATCCAGAATATTTCCTGTCGAGCCAAATTACTGACAAAAGTGACGTTTATAGCTTTGGGGTGGTTCTTCTTGAGCTCCTAACAAGACAAAAGCCCATACCTTCCAGAGGAGAAGGAGAAGATGTCTATTTAGGATTGGCACAGAGGTTTCTGACATCCATGGAAGAGAATTCTCTTCCAACGATTCTTGATCCTCAAATTATAGATCAAACAAATGAAGGGGAGGTCATTGCTGTTGCTAAACTAGCACAGCGATGCATAGACTGGGATGGAAGGAGGAGACCAACTATGAAGGAAGTTTCCATCCAGTTGGAAAACATCAAAATGTCCAGAGGGGGTTTAACTATTCAAGAAAATTATCAAAGTCCAAGTTGCACCGACGAAGAAGCTGTTGTGATGAGTGATGTTTACGACGCATGGACTATTGGAAGTGAGAACGTTAAGTCAACTTCAGATGCCTACGCGGTATTGAACAATACAATCAAATTCAGCGCTGGCGGGAAAATGACAGGGCTGGAAAGCGCAACGGATCTTCTGTCCCACACCCTATCCCACTCAATGTCCCACTTTTTATTATATTGCTATTTCTGGTACAGATCATACATGGATGAGTGGAACTGAGACCGTTAGGTCAGATTCAAGTGTCAAACCCTTAGATGTCTAGTACAGTCGAATTCAGAACTCATAATCGTTGACTATGAGCATATAACCTGTTATGGAGTGGCATCTTGGTTAAGCAATTTGGATGAGTGATCTGTCAGCAATGAAAGAACCATTTGAACCTCAGGATTTGAGCAAAACCAAAATTTGTAGCCATCATTAGCTTGGCCTTAGTTTTCAATATTTAGCAAAATGATAGTCTATTTCTAAACCGATGAGCTAAAGTACATACTTTTCCATAAGTTGTATAGTAAGATAATACATCATCCTCTTTCAAGTGTTCCATCAATACTTTTATTCAAAAGAAGAAACTTCATTTCGAACAAAGAACATACCAGAAGAACCATCATCAGCCAGTAGAGCTAGTCTTACTGGACTTTCAGCACCTTCTTCAACAGTTAAATGACCAGTATTGAAGTTTCCATCTGTTTTTACAAAACCAGGACAAACACAATTTATACGAAACTTTGGGTGCTTTTTAGCAAGAACCCTAGTATATGCGTTCATAGCAGCCTTTGAAACTGTATATGCTGACGTATATGGAGGCCAACCTTTTGCTTTAAGTGAACCCTCTTTAAAATCCTTGAGAAATTCATTCACCACCTCATCCACTCTCTCCTCTGTAAGGTTTCCAAAATCATTTAGTACTCCTTTAGCCCATTCACTGGGTATGTGCTGAAACATGATCAAATGAGTCAAAAACATCTTTCCATTGACCATAAGACATGAAAAATGAAAATATGAAACAGAAAGAGATTATCTTTAAAGACACAGCACGTTTGGCCAAGGTACAACTTTGGCATTGTCTCAACAAACTTAGGCAAGTATGACATTTTAGTTTGCCAGGTCTAGTCAACGCATCTGTATCCTGTTTCCAACTAAGCTTGGTATAAAACAGCACTCATTTGGAGTCCTAAATTTCGTATGAAAGAACACAATCTGAGATTTTAGTACCTTTAACTTTCCCATTGATGAAGAAACATTTACGATCCTTGGTGAATCAGATAAGTAAAGGAGAGGAAGAAATGCTTCAATCATTCTTTTTGCACCATAGTAGTTTGTCTGCAGACATTCTACTGCCAAGTCATATGTCTCAGTCGAGATGCCATTCCAATCTATATGTGATCCATCAGGCTGCATGATTGAAGGTAATCAGCACTTCAACAACTACCTAAAGTGAAGGGCAATTATTCAACTACTTGCTATGTATTTGCACAAT
Source organism: Coffea eugenioides (assembly GCF_003713205.1). NCBI lineage: Eukaryota > Viridiplantae > Streptophyta > Magnoliopsida > Gentianales > Rubiaceae > Coffea > Coffea eugenioides. Next base: position 12,169 of record NW_020863298.1, on the reverse strand, counting down.
TCAACTTATTCAGAAGGGAGGGATTCCTGCAAAGTTACTGTTTTTTTGTTTTCCAGAAGATAGCATTGCCAACACATGGCTAGTGTAAACAGAAAAACTTGGGAGAAGAAAATAAGATAACTGAAATGGTGATAAAACATTACTCTGCAAATAAGGTTGAATGATTATGAATGTTACACACATCATCAAACTTATTAGTTAAAAAAATGCATCACAATGTGTAACCATAGTACGTGCACATATAAGTACATCAAAACACAAAAGAGAAATCAGTTTCACAGTTTGGGTTGTGGCAATTAAAGATGACCTTTGCAGGTCAAAAGGCTTCAAACTTGATCTTTTCCTAGAAGATATTAGGTACGCAGAGCTCTGATTTGCAAATCATAATTGATTATTGCAAAGTTAGAACTAATGAATTCATCTCTTATCAAACAAGATGTAACTTTGGCCAAAGAAAATGTTGCTCGCAACTGGACCATTGTAATGCTATTACTATCCAGAGGAAGCAATTACAGACAATATTGGAAACAGAATACTTTAAATTAATAAAGAATTCTGAAAGCATTTACACTTTCGGCCTTCATTTTTCAGCAACAAGTATGAAACAATCATTAACTCCAAAACTAGGGTACTATAACCTTGTTATTATTCTACAGAAGCTCTAACATACAGCTGTAAACATAAGTAGCTTCCCATGGATGCTAAGAATCATGAACAAGTATGAATAGTCCTTGCCTGATGCAGATGATGTAAATCAACATAAATCAATAGCTGTAAATTTCAAGCATCCATTCCAAGGGCTGAAGTCCTCATTTAGCTACAATTTCAACATGCATAGTCTATCATGAACTTAGCAGCAAAAAATGCCAATTAGAAGCTAACAGTCAGAAATGACTCACTCCACCAGATCCATATCCAGAAGCTCTTAAAGCATCAACATCCATATCAACTCCAAGAATCCCTGCATTATTCACCTGGAAAACAAAAGCTTATATATGAGTATCCTGTTAATGTTCTAAGTCACAATTCTCGAACTGTAAAAAAGAAAAAGTAGTTTTTTAGTGCACTGCATTATATATGAGTATCCTGTTAATGTTAAGTCACAATTCTCGAACTATAAAAAATTGAAAAAGTAGTTTTTTAGTGCACAGATCTCAGTTCCCAACTTCCTGTAAACCCCACCATTTTCTTGCTTCCCAAGAGGAAGGAACTTTCATACACAAGATCACCCCCAAAAACAACAGCAGTCAAAAAGACCATTTTTAGTTTTTAACCTGGGAGAACGCTGAAAGAAGTCAAGTTACAAGACTGCAGAGTTGTTACAAAAAGTTAATAAAACATTAAGGTTCTCAACCATGTAGAAGCTAAGTAGACCTCCAAAGAGAGAAAAAGATTAAAAAAGAATATGAAGCCAATGTATTTCAAAAGTGCATCCTGCTTTAGTTCACCAAGATGCCACTACACCAACTTGACTATGCAATTTCATCCTCTTCCCAATAATAACTGCAATTTTATGTCTTCCCACGTAGAGCAATTCATTACAACGATTGCAAAAAATTCTCCATATAAGAGTTCATATCTGCTCATATACACATGAAATGAACCAAGTATACGCTTTCAGTGGCAAAAGATTTTAAGAAATTTGGATGCAGACACTAATTTCAAAACCAAGGCATCCAATCCAAAACCTTTTAGAGAATGACTGGGATTATATAAGGACTTGCGCACCCAAAAAAGGCCTAAATAAGGCCCAGGAATGCAAGAATGATAAATATCAAGCTCTTTGATTCAGATTTTGTTAGGTGATTCACCAAGATATTTTTCTTGCACGAAAGCCTGGATTTTTTTTCCTTCATCTAGCAAGCAGAGAAAGCATTTTCAGTCGGAAACTACAGTTTTCAGAATTGGAGCAATTTAATTATTACCAGAATATCAAGTCTTCCATAATGTATTCTGATGAATTCAGCAAGAGATGCAATACTTGAAGGATCAACCACATCAAGCTGATGAAAAACTATATTGTCAAAGAAATCAAGCCCTTTAAAACTCTCAACAGCTTCAAGTCCCCCCTTCACATTTCTAGCTGTCAATACCACTGTGATTCCATTAGATGCTAACTGCCTGCAAATTCCATAGCCAATCCCTTTATTTGCCCCTGTCACAACTGCATATCTGCAAGAAAAAGATTAATAACAAATCACAAAAGAACCAAAAGTTGGTTCTTGATTAAGAATGAACTTGGAGACAGCCCAATTCTTATACGAATTCATAGGACGTTTACCTTTTTGAAGAACTAATTGCTTCTGCCATGGCCTGATAAGTTGGAAGAGGTGGGCACTGGACAGGGGGAATCAGAATGACCTTTCCTCATTTTTCCAGGAATTTGATGGATAAGGAATAGTCACGTTTCTCGTTGACTTTTCTTGCAAAAAAAAATGCACGCTTTAATCAGTAAGAGGAGTTGGCGTAAATTTGGGCTGGTGTTTCTGTCACGCCTTTACGAGCAAGTAACAAGCATCTGAAGTCGTGAGTTTTCTATTGCTACAGATATCAGTGAAGCACAAAGGCGTGAAATGGTTTGCCTGGCGTTTGTCCCCGGGTTTATAGCGTGGGGACTAAGGTGTTGTATGTGTAATTGTTTCGAGGATCCAATTTTTTTTTTTTTTTTTATCGAAAATCAATTTGATTGCATTAACTTGATATCACAATGTTTGATACAACATCTCTACTTCCTTTGTAATCATTTTGTGCACTCTCCTAAAGCCACATGAAAAAATTTCCTTCTCATTCAGCATTCCTAACTAGTTGAACAACCAACTTTGCTAACCAATATGCACACTTGTTTCGAATATTCAAATTGAACCCCTTTGATTGGTAAGCATCCAAAAAAGTTGTTTATACTTGGATCTTTAGATATCTTTGTATGTAAACACGTCTTGACTAATGGTAATTGTCAAAATTTTTGAAAGTTTAATTTTACAATCATTATGGTTTTATCACCGGACGTCTCTTTTGTTTGTCGTCCATATTTGCATTAAAAGAGCCAAAGTTTTCGAGGCAGTGTTTTAAAAGTTAGGTAATCCACCTTTATTGTTGGACGTCTTTCTTATATGTAGTCTGTATTTTTATTGAGAGAGTCAAAACTTAAGAGATATATATATGTGTGGGAGAAGAGAAATAATACCAAAAATAATATATTAATCACACACCATAAAAACAATGCTAATGCTTTCAAATTCAACGCTCTCAAATTTTCACTCTTCTTGACTAATAATAATATTAAGACTCCCAATTTAAAGATTAGATGATTTGGTAAACAAGTCTTAAAATCACCAAAAACTTTCTAATAAAATATTAATTTCTAAATAATGAAACTACCATAACTTGACTCCAATAGTAGTATTACTAAAATCTTAATTTGATTAAAATAATGTTAAATAATTATATGAAAATTTCTATTTTTTAGGACTGATTTAATATGCCAGCATTGCCTCCTTTAAATCAAGATTTCGTGGTTTTACATGATGCCCTTGATATTTATGTAACGCATTATTTTGCAATTTTTGTCCTCGGGTTAGGCAAGTGAGTGCCATGGAATATTCAATTGCCATACGATTTTTAACTAAAAAGAAACCGGTTTATCCAGCTGATGGGACCATCCCACGTCTTCGTCCAAGTATGGTTTTCGTGGTGGGGAATGATCCATTTCTCCGCAAAAAAGTTTCTCAATTTGGTTTGTAACATATTACTTGTAAGTAAATTCTGTAGTGTATTCACATATTTCAAAGACAGGTATGGAAAGTAAATTATATGGCAAAGAAGCTGGCACGTAGCAACCTGACATGTACGGAGATGAAGGGAATGTTTCTAAAAAAGTAAGTGGTGACCTATAACCGCGGTGAATGTAGCGTACGGCAAATGTTGGAAATGTATTGGGGTGAAACGGAATTAACATAAATATAATGGGGTAAGGAGTAAAAAAAAACCCGTTAACTTTATTAAAACAACCCCAATTTACAACTCTTTCGTCCATAATAACAACGCAGTACCCATATTGGAATGCATTTTAGAATAAATAGCCAACTCTTTATGGCTTTCCTGCACTACAACTAAAGATTAAATCCATTTTGGATTGGTCAATCTTATATTCAAACGGGTGTCCCAGTTTAAAAGTTTCAGCTCCCCTTGGCTCTCTTACATTACAACAACATAATACCGAAGGTGGCATAAAGACAGACTGATTTATCGGATAAAAAGAAATTAAACCCGTTGGTGAGTAAAAGACCAGCTCTTTGTGCCTTTCAACCATTACAGTGACAGAGTACCCAACGTGCCTTAAATACAAATGTTGGGTAATGGGATAAAATTTAGTTAAAACGGTTGTCTTATAAACGACCTGCTGTTTACGGCTTTCGTCCATCAGACGTTCAGGAGAACCCAATTTCGTAGAATACAAAATTTTTGATCGGAAAGCATAAAAATTAACAGCCGGTGTCGGTTCTGTTGTATAAAACATCGAAGAAAAAAAGAAAGCAGTACTAAACAAAGCCATGCTGGGGCCACCGAAGAGGAAGCGTATTAGGTACTAAACACACAGCCATGTTGGGGCCCGCAGTGATGCGTGTGTTTGAAGACAGGTGGACGTCGGAATCGAAGGCAAAAATTTGGTAAAGAAGAAGTCAAGGCGGAATAGACAGAGGTGGTGTCTACTGGCGTAAATTTAGGCGCAGGCGGTGACGGTAGATATATCTGAGGAAGGCCCTTGCGAAGCTGTGGTGACAGAATGCAGCGGCGTGGAACAGAAGCAGAGAAATCAAAGGTGAGTACTTTTTTGAGTTTTTCCATAACTTTGAAAAATGGAGTAAAATAACGAGTAAAACACATGTACGTCTACTAGGGTGATTTCTACAGTTCTTGTAAGAGGTAATGATAGAGGAATAAGGAATACGAAGTACGGGGTGTAAGACCCTGCGTCTTCGAACGAAGATGTAACGAAACCGGGAAATTATCGCAGTTTATTTGTGCACGGAGCTTTGTGTACGTACGTAGGAAATGTTGGTCCTCTAATTTGTATTAAATAGTGTAAAGGAAATTAAGCAGAAATGAGTGAAGACGTGAAGAAGACGTTGTAACAGGACTAAAGTCTTAAAATAGAGTGATTTGGATGGCCGTGTGGACATCGATAATGGCCCCCATACTGCATTGCGCATGGTTATGTGAAAAGAATTAAAGAAACACACAGTAGAGGTTGAGTTTGTTGGTGTTAATGAAAATGCATGTCGATAGTGGTATTTTGTGCTAAAGGTTGATATAATTGCATCAGCCACACTTATAAAAACTGTGTATATGAATGTTAGAGTAATGTTTATCGTCTGCATTTTGTGAAAGTTGTGAGGTAAAGTATGGTTTGTTAAGTGAAATGATCGTGTATATATGTTTTGTTCCATTAGTAGACGATCAGTATTTATGTTACAAACGAAAGCATATGGGGAGGCTGAAAAAAAAATGTTAAGCGACCATGGTTAGAAAAAGCATTGAACAACCACACAGGGGTTGTAAGTATGGGGCAGGATGGGGTGCTTAAAACTCATGACATGGTGCAGGAAACAGAGAAGGGAAAAATGGGGATGGATGGTTGCGGCAGGTTAATGTCATTTGACCTTAACCAAGAACCTGAGTGTGACCGAGACACATGCAGTGAAGAAAGCGGTGGTTCAATAGGAGGACACGAAGATGAGGAGGCAGATGAATTGGTGGGCGCAATAGGCGTGGATGACGTAATGAAATTAACATTTGACACGGAAGAAGCTGGGGAATTTTATAATTTGTATGCGAAACTAAGCGGATTTGGGATTCGTAAAAGTAATGCCAAACGAGATGAAGATGGCATTTCAAGATTTAGAAAATGGGTATGTTGCTGTGAAGGTTATAGGAATGAAAAGTGGTTTAATTATGAAGACCGGAAAAGAGAAGCAAAAGCAATCACAAGGACCGGGTGTGGGGCTTGCTTTCGCGTGAAATATGACACAGAATCGGTAAAGTATGTGGTGACACGTTTCATTATGGAGCACAATCACCCGCTGGCATCAGAGGCAAGTGTGCAACACCTTAGGTCGCATAGAAAAGTGAGCGATGCAGAATATGCGCAGGCAAAAAGTCTAAAGTTGGTTGGGGCCAGAATATGCCAGATAATGAAACATTTTGTTATCAAAGCCGGAGGGTATAGTAACGTGGGATTTTGCATTAAGGATCTGTATAACCGAATGGACGAGGAACGTAGAAAAGATATTTTTAATGGCGATGCAGAAGGGGCACTTGGGTTCTTGGCAGCGAAGAAGGATGCCGATGACATGTTCTTTTATAAATATCATGTAGATAACGAAGGAAAATTGGCAAGGTTGTTTTGGGCAGATTCTAAATCTCGTGTGGACTTCAGTGTATTTGGAGATGTATTGGTGTTTGATACAACATACAAAACAAATAAATACCGCAAGCCACTAGTTGTACTTGCAGGGGTAAACAACCATTTGAACAGTACTATTTTCGGCTGTGCACTGTTATCAGATGAGAGGATTGAAACATATGAATGGGTGCTAAGTACATTTGTAGAGGCTATGAAAGGTAGAAAGCCAGTAGCAGTGATGACAGATGGGGACAGTGCAATGCGAAGAGCGATAAAGAATCTTCTCCCGGATGCTTGTCACAGGCTATGTTCGTGGCACTTGCATAGGAATGCACGGAGTAATATTCGCTGCGAGGAGTTTAATAACAGGTTGTATGACCTGATGGCGAGAAAGTTTAGCACTCTTGAGTTTGAGGATCGCTGGGCTAGGTTAGTTAATGAATGTGGGGTGGTAGAGAATGAGTGGGTGAAGAAGTTGTACCGTAGGAGAAGGTTATGGGCAGAGGCCTATTTACGCGGTCATTTTTTTGCAGGTATGAGAAGCACTCAAAGGTGTGAGAAAATGAATGCTTTTTTGAATGAGTACTTGAATGAAAAAATGCGACTATATGAATTCGTTAGAAGTTTTGATTTGGCAATAGCATGGCTTCGACATACTGAGAGCAAAGCAGTTCACACAAGCGAAAACACAAAACCAGTCTTAACCACAATCCTGCCCGAATTAGAGGGGAGCGCAGCGGTGGTGTTTACAAGGAATGTGTTCTTCATGGTGAGGAAGCATTTGAACAGGCAGGGACTTCTAATTTCTGAGGGCTGGAGCGAGGATGGAGGGAGTCGTACATATTATTACTCGAAATATGGTGGACACGAAATTAGTTGGAGGGTGGTTTATGATAGGTCAATGGAGAAGCTAATCTGCTCTTGCATGAAATTCGAGTCAAAGGGGATTCCTTGTGCTCACATGTTTCGCGTGATGGTGGTAGAAGGAATGAACAGGATCCCAGAAGCATGCATTTCGAAGCGGTTGACAAAGGGAGTTTACAGTACTAATAATGGAATGAAAGCATTTGTTGCAGACGAACAGCTGACACAAATGGCCAGATATGGCACTTTAAAGTCGAGCTGTAATAGTATGTGTTACTATGCGTCCTACATGGATGATGCGTTTAATGACCTGCAGCAGATGTTTGACAAGCATTCTGTGGACCTAAAGGAGAAGTGGATTGAAAGTGGATATGGGGGAGACGGATTTGCAATGGATTCAAGAGTGATGAACGATAGAAGTAGAAGAACATTCGGGCTGTTAGATCCCAGGGTGTCCCGGTGTAAAGGTGATCACAAGCATGCAGAAACAAAGAAGAAAAGAAAGTGTGGTCATTGCAGGTACTATCGAAAATGCATACGTAGTTATAAGCAATTTGTTAATTGATAAAATACATGAAGTGGACAGTGAAGGTAATAATTATTATGTGGGTATTTTTGAACAGTAGCAAATAAACACATAATTGAAAGTGCATACAAAGTATACAAAGTTATTGGCAGTGCAAGAAAGTTGAAGTGGTGTAATGTTAGCAATGTGCTTAGTTGACGTGGTTACTTGCAGTCACAAATGATTTGACATGTGATATATGGGTTGAAGATTGCAGGCAGGCCACAACCAACGAACATGCCCATACAAAAAGAATTCGCACAACACAGCAGTTCATGATGATCATATGGAAAATTGTTTGGATGAATCGCTGGAAAAATCAATTGAAATTGGTACGGGGTGGAGCGACTCAGGCGAATGGAGAGGACAAGCATTTGCACCACAAGCATGCGGTAGCGGTGGAAGGGACACAGGTGACCAACAAAGAAGTCCAGGAGAAAGATGAGGCACAACTGCTGTGATGGTTCGGTTTGCAGTTACGCAATAAATAAGGCAGGTTTTGGTGAGTAGAGGTGCAAGAGTATTGAAGGTTGCTAGCTAGGTCTAGATGGGTAAGTCACTGTAGTTCCACCGAAGGCGTCATGCACAGAAGGATCACAAGATGCATGACTGTCATGGTTGCGTCGTAAGCACTGTTGTAGCAAATAGTGCTGCTGCACTTGGTTAATAGGAGAGAGTAAGTAGTTGACAAATTGTGTATTACGGTCCTTTTTTGTAAATAGGAAATTAAGTGGAAGCGTATGTTGCGCAAAATCTCTTCGTGGAATAGACGTTTTCCGAAGTGGCTACTTGGGAATCATCTTCAGTTGCCCAGGTTTTGTAAACTGGTGCCTTACGCTGCTGCTATAAACTGCTTTTACGATATGGGCTGTTTGTTCGTCTCCTTGCTATCCTAACCAATGACCGTAAGGCCCAACGCCTTTTGTTTTGCCCATCGTTCCATTCTGGTGTAGGAACAGTAACTTTTGTTTCTCCCCATCTATTTTCATTGCTCACAATGCTTATGCGTCTCTTCAGTGCACCAATGACAATGGTATTATATATGTATTATATATGTATATTAATTTATGCAATATAATTAATATTATGAATTATACATATCTACTAATAGAAATTATTAATTAGTTCGAATAAGTTTAAGAATACATTTGTACTAATATATTTAATTAGCCAATAACTATCAGTTACGATTAATATTTTTTACATCATTTGTACATTTCCATTGGAGTTTACTATTTTACGTAACTTGTTGGCACACGATTAATGAATTTCTTATTATAACAATTATGCAATGTCCGGCGTCATGTCCGTAGATCTTAAATTGCTATTAACATGTTGAAAAAATTCCACATGTTTACTGGACACTCATCCGAACAGACTTTGATACCTGCTGGGATGCTTTTTTGGGTGACATAGGTTAAACAAAATTGGTTTACCCTGTTGGACAATGCCACCTTACGGTAGCAATGCTTCGTCAGCCTCCTCACACTAATTACTGTACCAACGTGTCGAAGCTGGAACACAACGAATTACTGTTACAACTGTGGGGGAACTTGAACTCATGATTATAATGTTGGAGGTTGCATTCATACAAAGCTTTTCTGTCATGATATAAATAAGTCCGAAAAATGTTAATGCAGTAAGTATGATATATTTATAGTAACAAACAACTTGCATTTTAAATTGTTTTGTTGGTAAATATTTCACTGCAAACCTTCCAATTGCAGGTGAAGAACAATCTTGGACAGACGCAAAAATAAGAACAGGACTATGAAAATTTTTAGTGGGTTTTGTGAGAATTGACGGTGACAAATTTTCTATCGAAGCCAGTGAAACGGGTTAACAAATTTAGAGGAAACAAGTTAACGTTCCAATATCTGTGAACTGTTGAACATTTTCCGTGCTGAGAGCGCTGGGGTGTTGAGATGAGACACGGGGTTGTTGATGTTATTGTGCGGTAGGTGTTCAAATTTTAAATTGTATTAGAAGTACACAACAGACGTGGCGATTGCTCACAGCTCGGCTTTGTTGCTGGGGACTCCCAACTAGTTTGCATGCTCATTCCTCCGGCTACACAACCTTTTTTGCGGTTATGGGCCATGGGTGCTCAGTCTTTGGCATTATGAATTCCCTGACATTCGTGAGCTTTGCCTCTACCAAGGTCTTCCGTAAATGTCTCCGTCCCAGCACTTGTGTTCGGACGCTTAGAAAGACAGGATTCCCAGCCACCAATTCCACCGCGAAGGCAGCGTTTCCCTGCCCCCTTTTGGAGCTTCAATGCACTTTCCAAAATTACCTGTATTTGATGTAGCCTTTGGTCCACCACTTGTGAGTTGGCCGACACATTGGATGCCAAACGAAATATTTCTGCACTTTTTTCTAAGATTTTCTTTCTGAGGCCCATGCACTGAACAAGCAGGTCCTCGTACCAGTGTCTAGGCACCTAAGCGGAAACAAGACAGATGGCTGTATTAATTTTACACAAATTGCTAAAATTAAATGCCGAGTGAAGTACAGGGCGAAGAATGCCATACCACATCACCAACAGCACATGGAAGAGGCAACCCTATTACATCGCCACCAACTCTGTGAATGCCCTCCTGCTGCAGTGATCCATCAGTTTGTATGCACAACACAGACCAGGGAGGGTAATTAATTGGATGTTTCAGTGACGGTGTTGTAGCCTCACTTAGTGGCAACTGGTCACATATATGAATTACGCACTCCTTCCCACTGGGTGGCAACGTGGAGGAAGTCATTGGTTTCATTAGCCTGCTGCGCACAAACTCGTCATACGTAGCATATGGAGGGGGATCTGGGTATAGGCTTGCAATTGGCAGTCCATCAAGCACATCATGTAGCGTGTTTTCCGAAATTGTATCAGCGCTGTACATATCTGATGGCTGATGGGGAGGTTGCTTTGCACATACACCTGCATACATCTGTCTAATAACCCTCTCGCCCAGGTAGTAAAATCGTCCCATGGGGCCATCCAAAAGCAATCTCGTTGCAGTTAGTTCCTTGGATTTGAGATACCGACTAGGCAATGACATTGCAGGGAAGGGTAGCCAGTTGACCTATGACACACAATTAACAAGCGATGTAACATTGGTTTGTTGAACAGGCGGAACAAATTCATAACAACTGTTAACACGTAGGCGGTAGAAAATGTAAGATGTCGTAAGTACGGGAACTAACGTTGTCCGGGTTAATGGTGTCAATTGCACGGCGAAAATGTTCGATCGTAGACGGTGATTGTCGGCTGGCTCTATTACACGAGCGCCATCGCCACATTCTGGGCAATACGTCCCTCTCGTCCTGTTTCAGTTTATACGGACTTAACTGAAGAATTTCATAAGCCCACACCTACATGTGGTTGTACAAATTATATCCAGCGTTGGAGATGAACACTAACTGCCTGAAAAGTTTATTTAACGGAACAGGGTAATGTCGAATTGACACAGAGTGAAGGCAATTCTGGACTTACCTCCCAAACGAAGCTGTAGCCGCCAAGGCTTTTCGTCCGGCGTCGGGAGACGGCGGACATAAATCTATACAAGGTTGCCATCCCCGCCCCTCCCCAGTTATAATCCCCTATACGATCTACGTCCTCCAGCGCAGGCAGACAGCACAGGTGAATTGTTTCGGCCGTGTTGCTAAGTAAAGTGCGGCCAAGCATGTAGAGAAAGAAAGCTCTAGTTAGATGTGCCAGCTGGACGTCGTCGTTGTCGTCAATGGCCTTGTCTTTGTAGAATGACAATATATCGGTAACTCTGATGGCACCGGCAGAAGCAAAAGGTGGCACCCAACCCAATTGCTCGTTGATGTAATTGGCATTTTCCCTAACATTGTAATCCCACGGAATGGCCAACCCGCCCACTGCAACACCGGTTATACAGGTGAAGTCCAAGGGTGTCAGTGTCATCTCTCCGAAAGGCAAGTGGAACGAGTTTGTTGAGTCCCACCATCGCTCCGCAAGTGCGACAGGCAACTTCCTATCTCTATCAGCCACGGGCAAGTGGCTCAGAAAATCCCCAAACCCAGCAGTAACAACTTTCGCGGCCACCTTACGAGGCAGCCTCTTCCACCACTCCATAACTTCGACTGACGACCCTCTAGGATAAATTGAATAGACTTCCTGTGCATTAATGTAGAACCAATTCAGGCAGTTATATATGAGTATAAACCAAATGAGGGCTTAGGGCAAAATAAGCATAAGTAATTGTCGACATTGATTCTGCAACATGTACCCCCTGTGCAAGGAAAATGTGTGATATGTGGGTTTTCCGATCAAGCAGCAGTTCTTGCGAGTGTTCTTCATCAGCCGGTGGCCGGTA
>NW_020863297.1:0-51786 GCF_003713205.1 Coffea eugenioides | reverse complement strand
AGATCAGACAGATTAGAGGGATAAATGGTACTACACTCAGTTTAAAAACCTTGTAGCTGGAGAGTAACCTTCCCCTCAAGGGACACTCATTATCTGATTCAAATATGAGGAATATTGTAGTTGGTTTTGATGCTGATTTGATGAAAATTATGGATAGACTAGCAAGACCCTCGCTGGGACGAGAAGTTCTAGCAATTGTGGGGATGGGTGGCATTGGTAAAACTACTCTAGCTAGACAAATGTTTGATCACCCTGATACTGCTTTTCAATTTCATTGTCGGGCATGGGTTACAGTATCTCAAGTATACCAATTGAGAAATTTGTTGCTTGATCTTTTGCGATCTGTTACTAAGCCCTCTGATAAAGTTCATGAAAAGTGCAGTGAAAAGACTAATGAAGATCTTACTGATGACTTGTATAAATGTCTAAAAGGTAGGAAGTACCTGGTTGTTATGGATGATGTATGGAGTAATAAGGCCTGGGATTGTATCCAAATGTGTCTTCCAGACGACAAAAATGGTAGTCGAATAGTAATGACCAGCCGGTTCGTGGAATTAGCAACCTATGTCAGTCCAAAGAACCATCCTCATTGTATGAGTCTTTTGGATATAGAGCAAAGCTGGGAACTGTTGGAAAAACTTGTTTTTGGACTTGAAAGTTGCCCTCTTGAATTGGTGGACTTGGGAAAGCAAATAGCAAGAAAATGCCATGGATTACCCCTTGCAATTGTTATTATAGCTGGCACTCTGTCTAGAACTGTGATGACATCTGACTGCTGGAAGGATTTTGCAGCTAGCGCAAGTTCAGTTGCACTCACTAATCCAGAACAATGTTTAGATATACTTGCTCTAAGTTATAACTACTTGCCCCTATACCTTAAAATTTGCTTTCTATACATGGGGACCCTTCCTGAAGATTATGAGATTGAAGTTCAGAAGTTAATTCGTTTATGGATTGCTGAGGGCTTCTTGAAAGCAAGTTCTTCAAATAATCCTGAAGATGTAGCGGAGGACTACTTGGAAGATCTTATTGATAGGAGTTTAGTTTTGGTTGGGAAAAGGAATGTAGATGGCAAAATCAAAACTTGTCGACTACACGACCTCTTGCGGGAATTATGTTTGAGGGAAGCTCAAAAAGAGAACATCATGTCTGTAATAAAACATGAGAACCAAAGTTTTCCTGCAAAAGATAATCAAAATTTTCTGGTTTTGCACTTGAACTCTGATGCTGATGTCCACTTAGCACCTCCATATACAAGCATGGTTCAAAGTCACGGTCGCGGCTTGAATCGTTCCACATCAGTCTCGGCATATCGGTCGCGGTCTCGGGGAGACGCGAATTTTTAAAATATTTAATATTCTAAAAATTGTAAAAAATGATAAACAAAAATAATTAAAAACTTAGTAAAAATAATAAAAATTCGAGTTGATTCGGGATGACTCGGTGTGACTCGGACGTTTCAACCTTTCACGGTGACATTTCGGCGAGTCACGTATCTCGGTATCGTTTTGTCGCGGTCTTGTCTCAGATTAGGCCGAGACGGTGACGACTCGGCCGAGTCTTCGAACCATGTATACAAGTCTTCAATCTTTTTTGTGCTTTACTTTGCGTTCTAGTTTTGTTCCAGATATCTTTTTCTCTTATTTGAAATTCCATTACCTCAGAGTATTGGACATGTTCTTCCTGCAGTTTGATTCTTTCCCTGCTCAAATAATTAAGTTACAAAAGTTGAGGTACCTTGCACTGAATGTTACTTATATAAGCTGCCCACAGAACTAGACAGACTCAGGCATCTCCAAACCTTAGTCATCAATGGTCCATGGCCATTAAGGGAAGATGGGGATATCCCCACCCTGACAATGAGATATTGGAATATGCCAAAATTGAGGCATCTCCGTATAACTATGGTTGCTTTTCTAAGCTATCTCACTGATGCTGCAAGCAATACTTACCGCCAGCCATTGTCTTCGGGATACCTAAAAACATTATCCACAGTACGGTTCCTCAGTTGCTGGAGGGATGCGTTTGCTATGATGCCCAACCTTACAGAACTAGGAATGTGTGAAACCGAAGAAGACTACTACAGGGATAGATCATGCGAGTGTCTGAAGAATCTGGCTTATTTGCATCAGCTTGAAACACTCAACTGTTCCTTTTACAGAGAAATCAGAGAAACAAGGACTATAAGTTGGGATGCTTTCCCATCTAATCTCAGGAAATTGACTTTAAGTTCGAGCAATCTGCCATGGGAGGATATGACCAATGTCGCCAAGTTACCCAACCTTGAGGTGCTCAAGCTGAAAAACTATGCCTTCCGAGGATCAACATGGAAACTAACTGATGAAGTATTTCGCTGTCTGAGCAATTACTAATTGAAAAAACTGATATAGTGCAATGGGAAGCCGAAGGTGATCACTTTCCCTGCCTTCAGTTCCTAATCCTGAGGTCCTGTGAGTTTCTTGCTGAGCTCCCTTGTGCTCTCGGAGAAATCCCAACTTTGGAGCGAATTGAGTTGCATTACTGTAATGAATCTGCTGAACTTTCTGCAAACGAACTTAAAGATCTGATTGGAGACCTTGCTGTCATCATCAGGAATTGACCAATTTGTGAGAAAGTATTTCAAAAAATTCTTGACTTTTGATATTTAGTCTTCACATAGGACCCTGTTTAAAATCCTGGATAGGATTGATAGTATGCCTTTTCAGTGTATTGCAACTACTTGTGTAATGCCCATCTTCATGATGCTACTTAAAATTGCCATTTTCAATTCTTGATTTCTGAAGCTTTCGTTATTTTGTGCAGCGGATCTCCATTGTCTAAGTACATGATCTGTTAATTCTTTGGCCAATTCAATCCTTGATAATGTGATGAATACAACTGAATTAAATATGCAAAATTGATCAACTTTACTAGTAGCACCTTAAGAGGTGACCTCGGGAGTGTTAGCCGGTTCCATGCGTGTTTTTTTTTAATGCCTATTAGTAGTGACATTAGATTAACTTATTGTTTGGCTATGATACAACAGTTCTCCACTGGAGTAGCAGGTAGGTATGGAGTCTGCAGTGACAATAAATTTGACAACTCAAAAGCAATTTCAGTATTCTAATCTTTTCATCATTGATCATTTTGTTGACTCTTTGGTGAACTAAAATCTAATGATAATGACATGAATTAGGTTGGTTCGATAAAACTGAAATTTGAAAATTGAAATTTAAAATTAAAAAATTTAAATTTAAATCCATTAAATTATTTAATTGTTAAGTATTAAATTTGACATATTTGAGTGTATATCATATTCACTTATAAGTGAATAATTTATTATTTATTTTTTATAACAAGTTTTGCATAGGAAATCTAGTGTCACTTAATTAATCCAAATGTTCAATTTTTAGTTATTAAATGCGTCTAAACGTATTAAAATCTAAATCTATTAAATTTAAATGCTGAATTAGATTATCGCCTTAATCTAGATTAGGGGATAGTCGTACTGATTGATTGATTCGGTCGGACCTATGGTAAAAAATAACACTTCAAAATTGCCAAAAATACCCAAAGAAACTCACAAAAATACCCACATATTAATACCATTTTCCCCATCAACCACCACCACACTCTGCCAATCAACCCCTTCCGTTCTCCTCTCTCTTCCCCCTCTTCCATAGCACCTCCCTACCGTCCCCTCCTTCCACTCCTCCTGCCACCCCCTCACCACCCCTCCTCTGCTTCTCTGCTCTCTCCTTCTTCCCCCTTCTCCATGCGACACCGAATTCTATCAAGATAGTGGTGGGTGATGAAAGGGCTGGGAAATTATATAACTATCAGGTATCAAAAACATTCCTAAAGACTCGTTACAAATACTTCTAAGATACCACACCAAATGTTTTTATTAATACGCACACCTATAGTTCCAAATTCTATAATAACACCCCTAAACACCCAAATCCAAACGGGCCCTAAAGTTTCATATTAAACTATACACATATCCTGTTCACGTTCTCACCATTCCTACGTATTAGTAGTTGGATACGAATGTGCAGTCTATTCTGTCAACAGTTGCGGACTTTCGACATATGGTAAATCGCATGCCACCAGGTGCTGATTTCGTTATGATAGCGGACTCTAGTCCTGCAACAGTGGAGGGCTAATAGATCACTCAAACGGGCAAGTTGGACCAAGCTTTATCCCAGATGTAATTTGCTATGCCCCAGGGCCCTCCAATTCCGACGGCTTCCTCCGCAAAGCCAAAATGATCCCCATCACATCGATCGTGCAGGGTTTGAGACCCTCGAGTCGCGTAAACACTTCAGACATCCATCCACACCATGGTTCAAAGCCGTAGTCGCGGTCCGGAGCATTCCGTATCGATTTCGGCATATTAATCATAGTCTCGACGAGAAGCAAATTTTGAAACATTTAATATTCTAAATATTGTGAATAATATTCAAAAATATACTAAACAAAAATAATTAATAAAAATTATCAAAAGAAAAATTGTAAAATATAAATTTGCGAGTTGACTCGAGATGATTCAGGCCGATTCGGCCGAAACTATCCGTATCGGAGATTTCTCAACCTAATTCTCGGTGAGTCAAGTATCTCGAAATTATTTCATTCGAATATCATATAGGATGAGTCCGTTCCGATGACAACTCGACCAAGACCGAGACTTTGAACCATGAATTCCACACACTCTTTAGAAACATTTATGGAACTGATGCCAGCATCATGTTCCAAGGGCTTGTTGATCCTGAGCTGTTGAATCCGATCTTGCTTGACGGTGATGCCAGTCCAACGAACATGCGATTGATGATGGGAATC
The DNA here is from genome assembly GCF_003713205.1 of Coffea eugenioides. Taxonomy (NCBI): domain Eukaryota; kingdom Viridiplantae; phylum Streptophyta; class Magnoliopsida; order Gentianales; family Rubiaceae; genus Coffea; species Coffea eugenioides. The sequence goes on along the minus strand of NW_020863297.1, from coordinate 46,968 downwards.
ATCATTGTCCTCGTGGTGTGTTTACTTATGCACTTCTTTTTCTTTTTTTTTATCATTTGTCATCATCTACATCTACATCTACATCTACATCTACATCTACATCTACATCTACACCTACTCCTAGTTCTAATCTAACCTATACTAGGGGAGGTGACTCAACAGGGTCACGGGAAACCGATGGGAACTAAACCACCATCGGACCATACGGGTGTACAACACCTACATGAATCTTAAGCAAAGCCACATTAAGTGGCACTTTTGATAGGAGGCAAGGGTTGAACCCTTGGGAGGGTAAGAGAAGTTGAACTCTTGACCTCCCATCCCACACTAAAGGTGGTGGCCAACTCCACTAAAGGGAGTTTCGTTTGCTTATGCACTTAACTCCACGTTGAGGGACCAACGCCGTCCCATCAGTAATAAGATGTGTTTTAAAACTCGGACCGGACCGGTCGGTCGAACCGAGAACCGGCCAAGTGTCCGGTCCGAGTCATGTTAAAAAACCGGAAATTTAAAACCCAGTCAAAGCCGGTCAAAAACTGGGTTTGACCGGGAAAAAACCGATTTTTCCGGTTCAATCAGAATTTTTTTAAAAAAAAAAACTCAAGCATTTCAATATTATGTTTTGGCCCCCTAAATTGTTAAAACTTATTAATATACCTCAAATATTTCATACTTTATAAATATTGTCCTAAAATTTGATGTTATTTTTCAATTAAATTCATAATTGTAATTCTAAACTTGTTAATATTTATTAAATAACATAAATTGCTACTTGATTGTTCTAATTTCTTTGTATTTTCTTGTTAAATATATTTGAAACATCAAATATATATGAATATACCTTTATTAATATCAACATATTATTAGATATTTTATATATAATATTTTAATTTTTAAATAATTTTTATTTATGACGTCATCCGGTTCGACCCCTATCGACCCCGGTCGAATCCATTGACCTCTGACCCCTGACCTCGGCCGACTCGATATCCGGTCCGGTTCTGAAAACATAGGTAATAAGTTGCTCGTGGAGATTATTAGAGATAAATTAACAATGCGGATTCCGTGTCTCTACTGCACTGACAAGCATGTCAATGCACCTTTCCTACGGCAATTCTGATATCAAGCCCCCGCTTGTTATGGCTAATAAAGACATCCCACTCAGGCCTGTTCTTGATTGATTTTCTGGTTCCTGTTGTTGAAAGTGTGACCTTTTACAGTTAACACCAATAAAAATGCACGCTTTCTTTTGGCGAGCCCAATTGTCAGCCTTTTAGTTTAATGCCAAAAGGTTTCTAAACTAATCAGTTTTAAAAGGAATTTTGTGTTTAAGATAAACAACATGCTTCTCAATTTATTTGAACAAAAAATTTTGTAAAAACCAAGAGGAGGGTGATGCCTCTAATACATTGGGGGGTTGGGGGGGGAATTACATCTACCACCCTTGAGGTTTAGCCAAATTACAAGTTAGACCTTTAGGTTTGACCATATTACCAACCACCCCTAAAAACCATACACTCATGAATTTACACCCCTTATTTGGTTATGGCTTTCACTATGACATTGGATGGAAGGTAGTGCCTAAAGCATACACATGTGAACAATCAACAAAACCAATTGTGTGATGCAAATCGCTTGTTAAATCATTTTTTATTTAAGTAATAGAGAGGTCCTGAACTGTAATCAATTCTTTATGTTTAACTGCAAAATGTCCCCAAAACTATTATATATTTGTCCTTTGCCTCTTAAAAAATAGCCAATTTTAGCAATCTATCACCTTATAGTCTTAATCTGGGGAATCTCAGTGTGTTCTGTGTCTACCTAAGGGTTTTCTAAAGAAACCTGCTAATTGATCTTATGACTGTTTTACTTCTGTTCTACGGTCCAAAAGATCCCTTTTAGTGATCAACTTGCCTAAGATAAGTTTGTTAATTGTTTCTTAAGATCAAATGGGATCTTTCTGTCTCAAAAGTTGAAAGTTCGAGTGCATGTGAACATTTCTCACACTAGCGAATGGTAGTATTGATTTACCACTGGACTTGTAGTCAAGAACTTTTCATAAAATTAAGCAGCAAAACCCAAAGTTCGTATGATTAGAAGTAAACTTTTGATATGATTAGAACTAATAGTTTTACTTCTCTTGGGGGATTGGGGAAGTGTAAAGAATGCAAATTTGGACAAAGTTAAGGGGGCAACATAAACATAAAGAGAATTTCCGAAAATTCAGCGGTACAATTGTGAGACAAATTAACAAAATTGATATGTAAACTTTACTGGCCAAATTTATAATTTTTGTGCACTGAGCCGCATTTTACTGATACCACCAGCACTCGTATAGAATAGATTCAAAATGTTGCTGTCCAATCATGATAAATTTGAAAGCCAATCATAGACAAGGGCATCAATGCGTCTCGTCGAAATTGGATAGCAAATGGATTGGTTTGAACTTTGAAGGATAGCGAATTGAAATTGGACAGCAAATGGATTCGTAAATTACATGCAACAAGGTGCTCATTGCATTTTGATAGTAACTCATCGACTCCAGCAACAGTGGTGGTCTAATCGAAATGTTAAAGGAGCAAGTTCGACCAAGCCTTCCTCCCCATGCTAGCCGTATGGCACCAATTGTGCGGCATTTGGAATCTTTGAGGGGCATAAAGAGTCCAGACATTGGCACACACTTCAAACACATTTATGGAACTGAAGCCACTGCAGCATTGCTAGCCTCAAGTTAAATCATGTTCTCTACGTTCTGGCCACTGGTCCCCACACAAGACTTAAGTATTGGTGGTGTGGGAGGTCCAGGTACCCTCGACCTCTCACCAACTTGCCATTATATATGGCGTTTTTAATTGGTCATTTTTAATGAAGTCTCTACTTATATTGAACTCCCCTCCCCCTTCCCCTAGATTACGCTAGATTAGATTATAGGAATTATATCGTTGCGATAAAAAAAAAAAATTCTCTCCATTCTATTGAAAACGCTATCCTTTTGTTTTGTTCCTTCTAAAATAATTGTCATATAATTAAAATAGAAAACTAGTTTGCATCCTATTCTTACATTTACCCTCTCATATATAGGTCAAGGTCAATGAATATGAAAGACACCAACAATATGGTCCATGAGATGCGCCACACAAAATTGTAGTAGCGTTGTTTACAAGCGCACAGTGGCCAACTGTGGTAGCGTTCCACAAATACTGATTCCCTAGATATCTTTCGTTGTCTAAGCCACATATAAGAGGGTAAAGGTGGAAAGTAATGCGCAATTCACTACAATTCACTTCATCTTTCGTTGGTTTAGACTTTTTTTTTTTTGGCATTTTGCTTAAACAATTGTTTTAACTATGAATTGTAACATTGCCCTTGATTCTAGTCTCATTACACTGAGGAAATATGTGAGATTTTCAAAATCTCATGGTAGGTTTTTGAAATTATCTCGTAAACTTAACGCTTACTAGTTATTTCTCATGCATGTTTGCATTTTTTTAATCAAAATTACATATGTAACCCCACAACAGTGAGACCAATAAAAGAGATTACAACTGATTCAAATTGTGGCCAATCACCATAGTTGGTGGGGCAATACTAATACACAGTTAAAATAACTCACAACATAATAAGAATTGGACTCCTAGATTGTGAGGTGTCAACCTTGATCAGTGAACTATAACCCGCATTGATTTTTCTGTCCTACTTACCATCACACTCCATGTCCTACCTATTACATCGTTATGTATTCTCCATGAATATTCTATCTCTATTGTCTTTTTTCTTCCTTAAAATTTAATAATTAGCTAGTAACAAGGTTTTTAAAAAAATGTAATAGGATTGATGACATGAGTAGATAGGAGTTTTGCTGCAATAGACTGAGGACGCATTTTGCAGTTTCTAACAGAATCAATAAAAGCTCCTATTTTTTGGAAAAAAAATTATAATATAATAGGCTAAAGACTAAATATAACTAGAAAATAGGATATTTATGAAATTTTTGGTATTTTTTTTATTGTATATTATTTTTCAGTTGTCGTAATTTTTTTAATCCTATAAGCAATTGTTGGAACATAAGAAAAAAAAATAAGAATTAAAATATGATGCTCGTGAAGGATAAATTGTAATATAATAGAAGATGGGACGATGAATGTAATAGCAAGTGGAACAGCAGATCCATTGTGAGACACTCCTCTCATCAGCCCCATGCATGTTTGCTTATATCTGAAGTGGTGAGGTCATAATATGACCTCATAGTATGAACTCACTCCCATGATGTTAGATTTATTGTTCTTCTTTCCGATAAAACAAACTTCAGGTTGTTAAACTGCAGTTTCCCACTACTATTCCAGTGTTGACGCCAAATTTGTCGAATGGAAGGAAGCCAAGCCAATTCCAGTATTCTGATCTTTTTTTTTTTCCTCCCTTTTTGGACGGGTCATTAAGCGGTTAATCGACTCTTTGGTGATACTAAATACGGCAAGCATTATCCTGTGGGTGATGATACTAATTAAGCCATCTTTAGTTGATTTGACTGATATCCTGTGGACATGATTTGGGTGGAATATTACAATTGGAAAACGTGTTGAAAGCAAAAGTTCTTTGTTCCCGGAATAAGGCAAAGCATGAGAAAACACAGGTTTTCTCACTTTTGTATATTTTTGACCCAGGCTTGGCTCTTCCAGCGTGAATCAAGGCTCAAGCATCAATTCTAGACTTGCCTAGGTCCATATGTTTGAGAAAGGAAAATGATCATTTCAATCCCTTATCTTTGGGTTTTGATGGGTATAGTCCCTTATATATTAGGCCTATTAATCGAGTTCCTCATCTTTACAAAATAAAATCAATGTAAGACCTTTAATAAAATTTGGCTATCTCTTTGATAGGATTACGCCCGGGATCATTAGATAGGAATCCAAAGATAAAGAGAGAAACAAAAAATATCACTACTGTATAAACGAAGAGTTTGAGAGTAAGCATTACACAATCTCCAAGATAATTTTTTGGAAAAAAAAAAAAAAGAGAATAGATCCTCCATTTTTCTAACACATGTACTATTTGGATACCAAGAAATGAGGTTCTTTATGGAAATAGAAAATAATTTTCAGAAATTCATTTGGAATAAGAGTTTTTCACTAACCAAAAATTTTATCTATTTAACTTATAATTTTTTTTTAAAATTTGTCCCCATTCCGATAGTTTTTTTTTTGTACCTGTTCTAATAGAATAGAGGCAGAAGTTTTATTTCTCTAGCTAGGGGTCAATGTAACAGGTAATGAGAGTTCTAGAAAACTCAAAAGTTATAATTTTTACTAGCCAAACCTACAATTTTTCGAAATTTGCCCACTTAAAGTGGCTTCCCCTGGTGCATGATTCCCATAATTGAAAGTTTGCATGGGAACATAATTCATTTGCTGATAAAATTTCGGCTCACCAGTTTTAACTTTAAATAAAGGGGAATCATTTCATGTGATTGTTTGACAAAGTAATGATACCAATGCTTTCGATATTTATTAATTGAATTATTTGGTGTGTTTTTTTATGCAGGTAAGAAACAGCTAAATCTTAAATATTTGTCCTTTATAATAAGCTTAAAACTCAACAAGTTGCCTTTATTCGTTTGCATATTTTAAGACAATGACATGCTTTCTCGACTCTATTATGCATTATAATCTTCTACGATGCCAATACGCGAGCACGTTTTTAATTGTGTTTGAATTATGAGAATAAATATATAGAAAGCATAAACATATAATGACAAATTATTAAGATGAATGCAAGCAAACATACGAACTAATGACATTCTTATCCCTATTGTGCATGACAATGGTGGAGCTGAGACTTAGAGATTATGGTAATTGCAAGTCAATAACAAATACAAACAAGACAATTTTAGTTGTTATTGGAACTAACTTGAAAGTTTATTTTTAATTCTTTACATTCTCCCTATTCCCGTAGTAATTTCTTCAAATTTTCATTAGGATAAAGGTAAAAGTTTTAGTATTCCATGAGTAATGTCGAAAATGGAAGAAATTTGAGAACTTTATAGAAAATTTAAGGGTGCAAATGTTTGGCAAATTAATAAAATTGATAAATTTCACTGGGACGTACAGTTGTCCACCCTCACAATAAGGTGGTGGTGGTTGAGAAGCTAACCGGAGTGGTTTTTCTTGGATCTTAACTGTGATGCTTGATATATGTTTTTCTGGGTATCTTGGCAATATGATAGTTAGAGCAATAGCCATTGTCAAAATTTTGGTGTTCAAGTGTTGTTCTTATGCTTGAGGGCAAGCATGATTTAGGTGTGGGGGGAATTGATAGGGTGTTAATTGTTAGCAATTTTATTGTTAATTTTCCTTTTTATCCTTGCCAAATATTGTTTTAATTATTAATATTTACTTATATTTGGTATTGGACCTAATTTCAGGGATTGAAGCAGAAAACTACAAAAAATGAGGGACTTTTGGAGATAATTGAGACTTCAAATAAGCCACAGACTTGGCCCACATGGTGATATACGCGGACTGCATTTCTTCTGCTAATTGGGAGTGTCTTGAGTACTTAAGAGTCCTAAGAGCAATGAAAGACGAAAAAGAGGAGGAGACATCAAGAGGCCTTGCCTTTTGTACTTTGATTTGGAATCTGCGGCGGGGACCACAGAAAAGCATTAGTCATTGGACTTTGGAAGGAAAGAAACGTAGGAAGCTTTGAGAGTTGTTTTTGTTCCTTATTTGTGGGGACCACTGGATGGATAGCTTGGGGTCATCTTCCTTTTGGCTATAAAAAGACAATTGTAAGAAAGGCTACAGAGACAGTTTTTAGCATAGTTTTAGTTTTCTTTTCTTAGCTCTTTCGCATGGTTGTTCTCCATTAATGGAGGACTAACCTCTTAATTCTAGTCAAGGGGACAACTGAAGACTTGGTTCAACAATTACTGTGAGATCTAATTTATTTTAATTGCTTCCTTAATTTATTGGTATTTATATGTTTCCTGCTTTTAATTGCTATAACTCGTGTGAGTGATTGAATAGATGCGCAATATTTAATTATTCACATAGGCTATTTTGTTAAATAGGGATAATTGAATCCGTAATTGTTCGTTATCTCTATCTTAGTAGCAACTGGCGTAATTAGGTTTATGTCAGGGGAGCATACGATCTAGTTTAAACAAACCCTCGTAGCGTGTTTGTTAGTTAGGATTGGGCCTTTCTAATTATTAATGCAATCTAGAAATTAAATCCTACAGTCGTACTTAGGGTTGTTTTTGGGTTAGAGAAATAGCTAACGGTCGTACCTTAGCTATCGAGAAATTAAGGAAGGGTTGGTTGTTTATCGCGTGCATGACAACTATAACTAATCTATTAATAAATGTGAAATTATCTGTGAATCAATGATCAGTGCCTGAACCATTTCTGAAGTGTACCCTTGGCTAGAGTTTTCCCCAATCATTTCTTTTAATTAATTATTTTCTGCAGTTAATTTATTTAGTTAGCATTTAATCCAAAACCCCCCATACTTTGGACTCTAGAAGAAACAAATTATCCCCAGTCCCTGTGGATTCGACCCTACTCACCGCTATATACAAAATCTGTATTTTTCTCGAGTAGGTATTTATTATTGCACAGGTTCGGCACCTGTCAATTTTTGGCGCCGTTGCCGGGGACTGGTGTCAGATTAATTTGTTTCTTTTTGAGTTCACCTTGTTTTCATTTTTAATTTATTTTTCTCTTATTTATTTTTTTTATTTTTTATTTTTTTTTATGGCTGCTAACATTCCATACTTTGATGATAGACTGGACTTTGTTCCTGAATGGGGTTATGAGACTCATGTTTTTCCTAATGATCAATGGGCTGTTGCAAATTGTGAAACTTATTTTGACTCAGGTTATTCAACTGACACATGCCCCGCATTTCAAGATAATCTAAGTTCTCCACTTGATACTTTTGGAGATTTTCCACCCCAATATCAAACGTGGTATGACCCTTATCCAAACAGGTATGATCAAGGATGGTGGGATAATTCCAATTTTAATTATGCGACGGGGACAATGGATTTTCAACAGCAAGAGTCTCAGCAATCATCCTCCGTGTCAGGTATGTCTCTTGAAGAAATGATGGGATTACTAATTGCTAATACAAATCGATTTCATCAGGAGACACAAGCGAGCCGTCGCGACCTGGCGGATCAAATGCGTCAATTGACATCCAGGATAGAGCGATTAGCTTGTCACCTTGAAGAATTGCCCTCACAAACCAATATCAATCTTGAAGGAGATGAGAGTGCAATTATCCGGCCAAATGACATGGAACTGCAAGAGTTTCAAGGAAACGGATTTAAAGATGCAGTTGAAAAGGAAGTTGAAGTGCAAAAAATGAGACTCCAGGATCAACTCATTCAAGTGAATGAATCCAGTGAACAATCTCCAAATGCGGTGACATCCCCTCCACTCCTTCATCACTATTCTCCTGACTCTTACTCTTCAATTCCTGTTAATGAAATTGACTTTATTATACCAGACAATTTTGAATTTCATGACAGGAATAAATTAAGAGTGGCGATGGCAAGATATCTTGTACCAATAAATGCAAGTGAGGGAGGAGTGAATGGAGAATGCAAATTATCATCGACTTGTTTGGTGCCATTCACTAGTCCATGGAAGCCCGTAGCTCGTGTGCTCAAGGATTACTCCATCTATGAGGGTTACCAGGATCACATTGAAGATGAAGCACTGAAACGAGCCACAAGATTTTATCCTCCATGAGCAAAACATGATAATGTCTAGCCAAAGACATTAAAGAAAGGCGCTCCTTGGGAGGCAACCCAAGACTATTTGTTTCAGTTTTCATGCATTTTTGAAGTTTTAGTTAAGTGTTAGTGTCAATTAATAGTTTGATGTTTGGTGGCAGGAAATTAGTAGTTGGACGTGCCCACGCCAGGTGGTCACGCCTGAGGGAAAGAAATTTTCGTTCAGGATCTGCGGACTCTATAGCAGTTAGACGTGCCCACGCCAGGTGGTCACGCCTGAGGGAAAGAAATTTTCGTTCAGGATCTGCGGACTCTATAGCAGTTAGACGTGCCCACGCCTAAGCCAGAGGTTCCTTGAAAAAAAAAAATCAAAAATTCAAAATAAAAACATTTTCCGTTTTACACCTTCAGTTTTGGTTCTCACAATTCGAGTTTTGAAATTTGAGTGTGCAATTAAAAAAAAAAAACTATTTTTTTTCCCTTCTTTCTTTTCTTTCTTTCTTTTCCTTTTCTTCTTCTTGTCCGCCGCTTCCCCTGTTTTTCCCCTGTTTTTCCCCCTTTTTTTTCCTTTTCGCACGCCGCCGCCCGCTCTCCACTCTCTTGACCACCTCCACCTCAGCTCAGTCCGCCCCCGCTGCCGCTGCCTCTACATCAGCACCACCACCTAAGCCGCACGCGACTCCTGCTTCTGCCGGCCTCTCCTGCAACCGCGCACATCTCCTCCATTGCCGCGCGTCACCACCTGCCCAAAATTGGCAGGTGGAGGTATTCGAATTTTCACCTTGATTTGTATTTCTCTAGTCCTTAAATTGTTGGAATTTGCGTTTTTGTTTCGTGGGCTTCTTGTTGGAAAACAGCAGGCAGTGATTTTAGACATTTTCTGGGGCTAATTGTGGGTAGAGTTGAGTTAAACTGCTGCGATATTTGGGGGTACTTTGGGGGTGAGTTGACCATTGCTTCTGGCTTTAATTTTCGCTCATTTTTGGTGCTGTTTGGGTGTTCGAATCTATTTTGTTCACTGGATTGGTTATTCGCTTTAATTTCTCCCTATGCACTCACCAGTGGTACTGGTGATGGTAGTTGTTTAACATCTGATAATCCTGTGTTCTGGATTGCCTAATTAAGCGAGTTGTGCCTATTGGGCGTTTTTGGTTGAGTCGTTCCAGTCCACCCTGTGTTTGAGTTTCTTGATAGCTAATAGCAGAGGTGATTTTGGCATATTCTGGGGGTGCTTTTTGGACAGATTTGGGTCTAATTGCTACCATATGTGGGGATATTTTCTGATATTTGTTGAATTGTTGGCCGTCTGACCTTCCCTGTGTGTATACCAGTGGTACTGGTTGGAGTGTTTTGTTTACATTCATTGATTTTATGTGGTCACCTGTCTGATTGCGAGCTAATAACCTTGTACTTCTGTTGTTGTTCGCATTTTGACCTGTGGTTGCTGAAATTGCCAATTTCTGGGGTCATTTGCTACTTTTCACAGGTTGGATTTCTTGTTGGATCCAAGAGGGTGATAATTTGGGCATTTTCTAGGGTCAATTTTGAGACAAAATTACGTTTATTTGCTGTTTCGTTTGGGGATATTTTCTGGCATCGATTACATTATTGAGTTGGCCATGTGCTTTAGTTTTTCCCTGTGACGCACCAGTGGTACTGGTTGAGATTTTTGGCCTATCGTTGTGGCTGCTATTTGAAGATACTTGCTTATTTTAAAGTTTAAGTTCTTGTGATTGAGTCGCTGCCGTTGAATTTAATTCTTTCCTGTCTGTGCACCAGTGGTACTGGTTGCAGTGTTGCTTTCCATTTCTTAATCCTCTGTGCCAGACTACCTATTTGATTCTTGAGTTTTGGTGCCTGAACTGTCTCTCGATTCTTACCATTAGTTGCTGGAATTGCTGGTTTCTTGGCCAAATTGCTAATTTTGAGCGTTTGACTTGGGTATTTTTTGCGTTTGTTTGTTGAATTGGAGGGCTACTGTGCCACGTCCTTTGCTTATTGCTGTTGGTGGCGTCTAATTGACTTGCTGGGAGTATTTTACCTATTGATTTCAATTGCTAAATCTTTAGAACATTTGTTGCGATTTTGGGTAGAATTGGGTTCATTTGTTGAGATTTGTTGATTTATTTAGACTCTATTACCGCTTCTAGTCTGTTTGATCGCCATATTCGTTGGAATTGACTGCGTTCAAGCACATTGTTGGACGTCCTCGGCCATTGATTGAAACTGCTGCATTGTCTGGAAATTTGCTGGTTTGAAGTTCTCTGTTGCACTCTAGTTCGCCTGGATCAAGACGCACGTCGGAGCTCTCCTTCCCTCTACAATCTTTCACTGCCGCGCACTACCGTAGCACCATTTTCACTCCACCGTTCCCACCTATTCCATAGCCGCCCGAGACCTTCCACCACGTATTCAGGGAAGTGTAGTTGTCCTATTCGCTTTCTTTACTTTATGATCACTACAAGAAAAAAGGTCATTAGTGACAACATTTCTTTGTGACGACAAAAAGTCGTCACAAAATGAGGTTGTTTAGTCACGACTTTGAAGGTTGTCACAATTGATTCAAAGCAACTGAGTTTTCAGTGACAACTTTTAATTGTCGTCACAAAACTACTTCGCGCCATGGGACTTGGAAGGCGCGAGTTTTGCGATAGTGACGACTTGATAAAAGTTGTCAGTAATTCTACCACTTTCTTTGACAACTTTTCGTTGTTGTCACTGTTTATGTTTATTGACGACCAATTTTTGTCAATAAAACTATAGTGTAGTTAGTGACAACATAAGTATCATCACTAACTTGAACATCTCTAATGCATTTATTTAATTGTGAGCCTCAATATTAATTTATTTTTTTTAAATTTGATGATTTATTAACTATGACTTTATTTAATTGTGAGCCTCAATATTAATTTAATTTTTTTTTAAAATTTGATGATTTATTAAACTAGTCATAGTTACTTAAATATTAATTTAAGTTATTTACGGACGACTTTTTGTTGTCGTCACTGATCACTAAAAAAAAAGTTATTAGTGACAACATTTTGTAGTGATGACAATAAGTCGTCACAAAAGGAGCTTCTTTAGTCGCGACACCTAAAGTTGTCACAATTGTATCAAAGCAACTAAATGTTTAGTGACGACCCATTATTTTCGTCACAAACTACACTGCAAGAAATATGGTCATTAGTGACAACATTTTTTTGTGACGACAAAAGTCGTCACAAAACGTGGTTGTTTAGTGACGACAAGGAAAGTTGTCATAATTCCTCAAAGCAACTAAGTCTTCAGTGACGACCTTGAAAAAGTTGTCACTAAAATGATCTCTATAGTGACAACTTCTAATATCGTCACTGTCACTCTACCGATTCGGATTTAGTGACAAGAATTAATTGTCACTGTTTAAAGTAATTATTTTTAAGTCACTTTCATTAATTCTACTGTGTCACCCTAACTTTTGCGATTTAGCCCCAAATGTTGTAAAAAATTCCATTAATTCCATTATGATACCTTAACTTTTACAATTTAGCTCCATATGTAGTACACCAATTTCTTTAATTCTATTATTACTCCCTAACTTTTGTAATTTAGCCCCATATGTAATTCACCAATTTCATTAATTATATTATGGCACTCTAACTTTTGCAATTTAACCCCAATATGTAATACACCAATTTTATTATTTCTATTATGGCACCCTAGCTTTTACAATTTAGCCCCTATTTTTTTATTAGGAAATTGCGAATGGTATCTTGATAAACTATGCATAAATATTTTATAATTTTCTCAAAGTTAAGTAATAATTTGTTATAAACTCTAAAGATATATCTTTCATTACAATAGTTATAAGGCAGGTAGGTCTTTTTATCAATGGAATAAGAAATTTATGCTAGATTTATCTTTTGTACTACATGCCAAGTAGTATTAGCAAAGGAATAACAAAGTACTACAAAGTAATTAACAAAATAGCCTTCAGGGAGTGTAGTTTATGGGCAAATGAGCATTATCTATTCAAAGTACTAACTTTTTATGGGTATTTTACTTTCAAACATATAATTTATGATAAATTTATAAATGTTTGTAAGTAAAATTCAAAAAGTGTTACACTGATTTCTTACAAAACGAAAACTGACAGGTTATCTTTTCAACATAAATTAAATTTTTTTAAAAAAAGAAATGACCCATAAAGTACCAACTCTTCGTGGGTTTCCTCCATTACATGAACAAATATTCTGCTCTTTATGGGCATTTCACTCTGAATCATTTAATTTATGTTAAATACATAAATGTTTGTAAGTAAAATTCAAAAAGTGTTGCACTAATATTTTTATGAAAGGGAAACTGGTAGGTTTTGTATTTAACATAAATTAAATATGTGAAAGCAAAAAAAAAAGAAATTACCCATAAATCTATGTCTTGCAAATCTATACTAGTAAAATAGTTTCAAACAAAATTAAACATTAAAATAAACTGTAATTTATACACATTAAAATATCTGTAATTTATACACATTTTGCAACTACTACTTTGTGTTTTCTCTGTAATGAATTTTTTAACTATTGAGAACTTAAGTTTTGTCTTGCAAATCTATACTAGTACAATAGTTTTAAACAAAATTAAACATTAAAATAAATGTTTGAAAAAGAACAAAAGCACATTTATTACTTGCAGTAATGTACCAAAATTTTCTCAACCATTATCAATATTTTCACAAAACTATTAAAAACTAGCAATTGACAATATTAAAAACTAGCAATTTAATTAGTGACGACTTTTCTTGTCATTATAATCTTGAATAAATTAGTGATAACATTATGTCATCACTAAATTTTCTTTGATTTTGACTTAACAATAATGTCTTATTAATAGCATTTGATTATTTTTAATGAAAGTCTGTTATAACCATATGTAGACACCAAATTTTTGGTGTAATTTTATTTTTCATGTTAGTTTTATTTATTACTTTTATTTTCTTTAGTCTTTTATTATTTTTATTTAAGTCATTTTAGCATAAAACTTGAAAAAAGAAGAAAAAGATGAAAATGAAAGAAAAAGAAATGACAAAAAGGAATTTTTGGAAAAAGAAAATGAGAGGAAAAGGCTTGCGGCAAGCCGCGGATAAAAAAAAGGAAAGACGGGAAAATTTGAAAAAAAAGAGGTAAGGAAGCAAAAATAGAAAAATCTGAGAGAAGGGCAAGAGGGGAGACGGATGGAAGAGAAAAGGGGGCTACGGCAAGCTGGAAATTTGGGGGTTACGAGAAAAGAAACAAGGGGGGGCTCGGCTGAGAAAAAACCAGGGAGGATTACGGCTGGAAAATCTGATGAGGAAGGAACCGAACAAAGGAAAACTGAGAAGGAACCCGCGGCTGAAGATCTGAAATTAGGAGGAGGAGCTTCTCGGCAAAGGCTGAACCAAAAACAGAAAAAAAGAGAGGACAAGAGTGGCAGCGGCTAGAGAAAAATCTGGGAGGAGGGGGAGACAACGAAAAACAGAGCAAGGAAGGGAACAAGGAAAAACAGAGAGGAGCTCTCGGTTGCGGCTGAAAGAAAAAAAACAGAGAGAAAGGCAGGGGCTCGTCAATAAAGGGGGGTCGGCTAAAAAACAAGAAAAGGGAGGAAATGGGGAGCTGGGGCCGAACAGAGGAAAATCTGAGAAGGGAAATAGCGAAGGGAAGAAACAGAAAAAAAGAGCAAGGCAGCCAAGGACTGGAGGGGCCTTCGCGTCGCCATTGAGTTCACCGTTCAGAACCGCCAGGCCAAAGTGGCGGTGGTTCCCTCCGTTGCCGCTCTGGTCATCAAGGCCCTGAAGGAGCCCAAGACGACAGCGACGACGAAGAACCTAATAGAAAATCCAAAGCAGAGGCGCAAAGCTGCAATAACAATCGAGCAAGGAAGATACGTCCGTAGAGTTGCCGGAACCACCAGTCCGCATCCGCCGCTGTTTGCTCCCTCCGTCGACCACCACCAGCGCTGCCATCATCCAGATTCGATTCAACCTCAGAAATTGAAAGCACTGTAAGTTTCCTCCTTAAGTTTCAGCCCTTTTCAATCTTGTGAAGCATGTCTGCCGTGACTTCACTCGTGGCTATGTTTCTGAATTTGAAGTATCTGCTTCTTATGATTTTGGTTGGGTTAAATTGTCTTGGGTTGCTGATAAAGTTCTGGGCTAGTTATAGTTTCAATTTGAGCAAAAATCTAGTAAAATGTTAATGCCCGTTTGTTGCTCGATAGAATGCCTAGCCGAAAGTCCTGCTTGGGAAAAATGATTTTGCCGCACTTTGTTAGAACAGCCCACCGTTTGGAGTTTTCATACGACTCATTACTTGATGTTTGTTTATGGGGGACAAAGCCAAGAGATGTTGGAGTCTTTTGTTTCTATTTTGCTGTCTTGCAATGTTTAGTGTGTGTTTGTACGTATGGGATGAAAAGAAAAATTCCAGTCAGTCCAACGTCGGCTGAAGTGATGATTTCTAGTCTTGTTGAAGTCTCGTTGAAGTGATAATTTCCAGTCCAGCCTTTCTTGTCATTTTAGTTGCTAGAATCTGTTTAGGATCTGTTTTCTCTCCGTATGGTATGATAACTTTTTGGATGGCTTGAAAGGTTGCTGTTTATTTGGGGTTTTGTTACCTGCGTCTGACCTGAAATGTTCCGTTGCAAAGTTGCAGATGTTTGAATAAGAAAGCTCCTTCGAATTAGATTTGCATGCTCCTTTGTGAATAAGTTTTCCAGTTCTGCATGTTACTCTTTTCGGAATTTTTGTGCTTAAGTCCAAGGATTTCTATGTCGAAAATTATGAGAAATATTTGATGATCCTGTCGCTTGGATTTAGTTTGCCTTGCACTTAGTTTGGCACACAAGAATCTGGACAGACCCTTTTCTTTCCTTTACTTGTTGAAGTTCAGGCTTTGTTTGAACTGTTTGGTCCGTTTGTGGCTTGATAGGTATACCACCTATGCATTCACCCCAAGCTGTCTTCTTGTTGTCTAGTCGTATGGTTGGGTCTTTTGGGTAGAGGCTGTTGCATTTGGGCAGCCTTTCTTCTTTTTTTATTCGCTGGTGTTTTGATCAATCGAGATTGTGATTTGCTAGTCATTTTTAGAACACCATGTTATAGTTTCATTGTCCTGTGTTATGCTGAAATTTCTTGACTTGTTAGAAGTGTTCATGTTGGCTTGATATTTGACTGCAATGAACTATCCAAACTTCCTGCAAGTTTCACTTCTTCTGGGCTGCATTTTTTTCGGCTGCTGAATTTTTGCGTGTTGCTTGGCACGTTTGTTTTGTCCGTCATTTGGGCTGAGATGTCGTGAGAATGTTTGGGAATTTAATAGTAGAGGCCAACAGTTTGCTTGATTTGTAGTTACCGAAAGGAAAAATCTGCTGCAATAAGTCTGAAGTTTTTTTTAGTTTTGTCGCAGCAGAGGAACAAATAACCTCTTTTCGTATGTTCTCATGCTTTGGTTTTGGGTTGGAGTAGTTCAGGATCTTTTATGTCATTTAGTTGAGCTGTTTTTTCCTTTTTACCTCTCCTTAATTCCATGCTCCTATGGTGGGTAATTGAACGAATAAACTAGAATTCGTTTGAGTTGGAATGCATGAATGTAGCTAAGCTGGAAGAGCAGAGACGGTCTTAATTTGGTTTATTTTCTTTTTCTTTCGGCTCATGTTTGTCTTCCTGCGCATATATAGAAGCTGAGACATCACAGAAATAGACCCATGAATGATTGCTAACTTGCTCGCTTTTCATAGTTTTTCCCTCCTCTCTTTGTTTGCATGTCACGGCTATGTCTCATTTGAGCTGTGTGGGCTGCTAAATGGTTTGAGTTGCAGGAAGTTCTCTTTAGTTGCTACATTTGTTTCGGCAAAAGGCTTCGCCTGAATTCCGTTTGCATGAAGATTTTCAGCATTTCTGATTTTTGTCATTCATTTGCAATGCATGATTAAGAATTTGAGTTCGGGTTTTGGTTTGAGAAATCTGTGAACCTGCCAATGCAAAAAATAGCAGAATCTTAGCATGAGAAACAATGTAAAGGACTTGGCTGCATTTTTTTGTTTTCTTTTCGGTCAGTTCAAGTGATTTATGGGAACACCCTTTTGCACAATAAAAGTATTTGGATGACCGGAGAGATTTTTGTCTACTTTTTCAGTGTCTCCGGTTCAATGCATAACATAATTAGGAAAATACCCATGTTTTTGGTTGATAGGAATGTGGAATCGTTTGTTGCTGTCCTTTGACATCTTATTAAAATAAAGAAGTGGAACAATTCTGCCCATATAATCCTTGGGTCTTAATGAATGTTATTAAACTTCCATCCTCTAGTAGACTCTATTTCCGAACTACCCATATAATGTCTCTTTTTCTACTCTTTGTATAGCCACTATCTAGATGAGACTTAAAACAAATGATTCACTTTATTTTTTGGTGACTCCTTAACTAATTTTCCTTGTTTTAATTTTTCTATCATCTACTAATAACTTTACTATTTTATTGCAGATATATTGCTCATTTTAGAGGTTTGGAAGATTAGCAGTACGGCTTACGTGTCGACTCAAAAACTATGGTTATAGTGCTATCTTAAGTTTAGAAAATGTTTCGGTAGCACGGAAAATGTTTTGGGACTTGGAATTGTTTTTTAGTGTAGCCTTGACTTATATGGCAAATTTTGCTCTATTGAAACTTATCAAACTATTTGTAGTGTGATGTTGCACTTATTTATGACATTTGAATATTTAATATGTTATTATGGCATTTCCTATTGTAACGGGTGTCTACGTTTGTTATTTATTAAACATTGCTGATGTTTTCATTTTTTAGATATTATTGTAGTAGGAAAATCATCAAACTACACATTGCAAGGTGTTGTAAATGAGTAGCATTTCTCAAGCAGGCTGTCTTTATTGACAATTGTTGTTGTCACTGAATCAAAACTATTCATTGATAAGAAGTTGTTGTCACAGTTGATAAGGGGTTTATTGACAACAAAGTTGTCACTAATTAATAGATACACTGACTATGTTGCTTCATGCATCATTGACAAGAAAGCATGTCGTCACTAAATTTGTAGCTTTTATTGACAACATATCTTGTCATAAAAAAGTTTTTATTCACTGACGACTTTAAAGTCGTCACTGTATTTGTAGCTTTTATTGACAACATATCTTGTCATAAAAAAGTTTTTATTCACTGACGACTTTAAAGTCGTCACTGTATACTTTTACCGACGGAGATTCAGTGACGACTCTGTGACAACCGAAATGTTGTCAATAAAAGTCATCAGTGACGACTTTTTGCTTTTTTGTGACGAAAAGTAGTTGTCATTGAAGACCAAAATTCTTGTAGTGGATCTCCATTGAGGACAATGTCGGATTTAGGTGTGGGGGGGAGAGCTGTGGTACAGCTGGTATTTCTGGTGTTCAGCTTTTAGTTTTTTTCTTTTCCTTTATTTTCGTTGTTATTTGTTCTATTTTTCGTTTATTTCCTTTTCTTTCTTCCTAGTGGTCAATTTTTTATTTGAATACCAAGTTTGATGTTGGATTGTTGTCTCTAATTCTGCTATTGCTAAGTGTTATTAATAAAAAGGTATCAAGTTGATGTGGTTGAGTTCAGGAATATCTCTTTGGTGAATATCAATAATTGCTTAACTTTTTCTATTTTTGGTTAACTTTTCTAAGCATGGGGAATGATTGTTGGCATTTTTCATGTGAATAGGTCCAATTATTAATTTTAGTTCTCCATATTTGGAAATTTGAGGTTAGCTGCTGTTATTTTTGTGTTATTTTAGTTATTGTGCTACATGGTTGTAAATAAGAGTTGACTGTACTCCGCTAGTAGTTACTACTGAGTAACCGGGGATTTTCACCTAAAGTGTTGATTTTCGCGTCAAAAGGTAGTAGTTGCTATGAGTGCGTGGTCCCGTAGCAATTAGAGTTGAGTAACCGGGCTCCTCCATCCGTCAAATGTTGGAGTTCGCGTCAAAAGGCTCTAAGGGCTATAGACTAAGTCTTTTGTTACTCAAAAAAAAAAAATGAAAAAAATGAAAAAAAATAAAGATTGTATTAGTATGTGAATAAGTCAGCTTGCCGGTTTGTGATCTTAATGTCGAGATTTTGGTTAATAGTTGGACCATTTGCTGATAAATGTGAGCAACCATTCCTTTTTCTTAGATTAGTTTGCTTTAAATTGGAGGAGTTGGTGGTTGAGAAGCTAACCGGAGTGGTTTTTTCTTGGATCTTAACTGTGATGCTTGATATATGTTTTTCTGGGTATCTTGGCAATATGATAGTTAGAGCAATAGCCATTGTCAAAATTTTGGTGTTCAATTGCTGTTCTTATGCTTGAGGGCAAGCATGATTTAGGTGTGGGGGGAATTGATAGGGTGTTAATTGTTAGCAATTTTATTGTTAATTTTCCTTTTTATCCTTGCCAAATATTGTTTTAATTATTAATATTTACTTATATTTGGTATTGGACCCAATTTCAGGGATTGAAGCAGAAAACTACAAAAAAGGAGGGACTTTTGGAGATAATTGAGACTTCAAATAAGCCACAGACTTGGCCCACATGGTGATATACACGGACTGCATTTCTTCTGCTAATTGGGAGTGTCTTGAGTACTTAAGAGTCCTAAGAGCAATGAAAGACGAAAAAGAGGAGGAGACATCAAGAGGCCTTGCCTTTTGTACTTTGATTTGGAATCTGCGGCGGGGACCACAGAAAAGCATTAGTCATTGGACTTTGGAAGGAAAGAAACGTAGGAAGCTTTGAGAGTTGTTTTTGTTCCTTATTTGTGGGGACCACTGGATGGATAGCTTGGGTCATCTTCCTTTTGGCTATAAAAAGACAATTGTAAGAAAGGCTACAGAGACAGTTTTTAGCATAGTTTTAGTTTTCTTTTCTTAGCTCTTTCGCATGGTTGTTCTCCATTAATGGAGGACTAACCTCTTAATTCTAGTCAAGGGGACAACTGAAGACTTGGTTCAACAATTACTGTGAGATCTAATTTATTTTAATTGCTTCCTTAATTTATTGGTATTTATATGTTTCCTGCTTTTAATTGCTATAACTCGTGTGAGTGATTGAATAGATGCGCAATATTTAATTATTCACATAGGCTATTTTGTTAAATAGGGATAATTGAATCCGTAATTGTTCGTTATCTCTATCTTAGTAGCAACTGGCGTAATTAGGTTTATGTCAGGGGAGCATACGATCTAGTTTAAACAAACCCTCGTAGCGTGTTTGTTAGTTAGGATTGGGCCTTTCTAATTATTAATGCAATCTAGAAATTAAATCCTACGGTCGTACCTAGGGTTGTTTTTGGGTTAGAGAAATAGCTAACGGTCGTACCTTAGCTATCGAGAAATTAAGGAAGGGTTGGTTGTTTATCGCGTGCATGACAACTATAACTAATCTATTAATAAATGTGGAATTATCTGTGAATCAATGATCAATGCCTGAACCATTTCTGAAGTGTACCCTTGGCTAGAGTTTTCCCCAATCATTTCTTTTAATTAATTATTTTCTGCAGTTAATTTATTTAGTTAGCATTTAATCCAAAACCCCCCATACTTTGGACTCTAGAAGAAACAAATTATCCCCAGTCCCTGTGGATTCGACCCTACTCACCGCTATATACAAAATCTGTATTTTTCTCGAGTAGGTATTTATTATTGTACAGGTTCGGCACCCTGTCACATCCCATGCTAAGCATGGGGTGGGCATTGTGACAATCGTAGTCCCAATTAGACATATAGTAATTTTGAAGGAAAAGCAAATAATGAACAATAATTCTATGTATCAAAAAGCTACTTGAGGCTATTGTATATGAAAAGACTTAGCATGTCAATGACTACTTGAATCTAAATAAAAGATGAAAATTTGCACCTTAAAAAAGAAAACTATTAATTGTACTTCACCTTTTGTTAATCGTATTTTCACTATTTATTTTATCATATAATCTAATTTTATTAGAACCACTAGGGTTGGTCCAATGGTAAGAGGAGGAATCTTAGAATTCTTCCACTGTTATATTTAGGATTCGAATCTTGGATCTCTAAATTAGGGGTGAAAAGTGTGTAGGGAAGGAAGAGAGGTTAAATTTTGAACAAAATTATATATATATATATATATATATATATAATCTCGTAATTCAAACACATTTGAAACGTGCTAGTGTATTGGCCCCGTAGAAGACCATAATGCGTGATAAGAGTCAAGAATGGGGGGCTGCCCTTTCCTTCTTTTATATGGCAATGAACATTCGATTACATCCATGGGAAAACAAAAAAGGAAATTCCAACGCGTTAATTGCAAAAGTTTATAAATGTGGCTCACATGATACAAGATTCCCCTTTATTAAAACTGGTTAGCCGAAATTCTGTCTGCAAATAAAGTTTGTTTCTATGCAAACATTGGATTCGAAGTGTCAAACATAAGCAAATTCATGCATGAAAAGAAAATCAGCATTGTTAGACTCGAACTAGACCGGACTAGTTGGTCCTATTAGTCCATTTGTGAACCGGCCTTCTTCTTAAATTAATTAGTAGCACAAAATCAATTTGATCAAAACTAGTCAAAATTGTCAAAAACTAGCCAAACTAATGATCTGATTCGATTGCTTGACTTGGTTCTCAAATTTTTCTTTTTTGTTTTTCCCCAAACATTAATTTGAGTTATCTAAATTGTAAAACTTTCATTTATTAATGGAAATAACACTATCCACTTAGTATAAAACACCAAAATCACTTCTTTTTTTTTGGTGGCAAACCCCGTGCACGGGGGTGGGATGCCAGCTCAACTTTTATTATAAGAAATCAAATATACATAGCGAGGGACCACACCTTACCTCCAGCCTATGAGACCGATTAGACAAAGTTACCATCCGCAACAAAATCACTTGCTTTCTCAAATGATCTCTAAATCAAGAAGTTTTATCCCTATCATCTTATCAATTTGTCATCAATAATTCCAACTTGCATTATAAAGCCATGTTCCTAACAAGAAGATCCCGAATTGGATATGATTTGTTTTAATTTTTTTAAGTAGTTTTGGATAATGAGCATATTTTAGACATGAATTCACATTTTTATATACGCCCTCCATCCTAGGGCTGAAAGATTAATCAAATACTCAATATTTGAATTGACTTCAAATTGATAAGCTCATTCAAATTTGATTCGCTAACTGGTCAAGTTAAAAATGAACAACATTTTATGTTTGATAGCATTTAAACTTGATAAAAAAAAAAACTCACTTAAATTCTATTTGGCAAATAAATAAGTCAAGTTTGAACAAAAATTTGAACTCATTAAAATAATCAAACAAACTTGAACATAGGGTTTTTGGATTGATTAGTCTCATTTACACCCCTACTCCATCCCAAGATTAAGTGATAAGTTATTCACTTATTACTGAATATGATAGACATTCAAATATATTAGATTTAATACTTAACAATTCAATAATTTAATGGATTTAGACTTCAGATTTTAGACTTCAATTTTCAAACTTTAGTTTTATCAAACGCACCGTAAGTCGAAACCTATCAAATTGAACACAACAAAAAGCTATCAAATTGAACACATTCACAGAAAAAAGGCACAAATAAAATCTATATAATTTGATTTTTATAGTTATACTGGCATAGGGTTTTGACTTTTCCTGCTTGGTGGTCGTTTTCATCAAGATGTTAATGTTTGCAACCGTTATTCCTTAGAAAGATACGACTTATGATGGCATGGTATGATAGAGTTCTTTTAAATCATAATAACCAAATAACCAGAAATCGGGGAGCCATTTTTTTTTGGCCGAAAACAAAATCCAAAAAAAAAAAAATTCTGCTGCTGCAGACATGTGGACGCCTCCTTGGGTTGAACTTTAGTATATTACTAATAGATGTCACTAAAGAATGCCAACGAGATAATATTTAATTGTCAATGTTAAGTCAAATTTTTTTCCTAAAATTTTCTCTATCTACATGATGAATTTGTAAACTTTAAAATAGGATATAAGTAAAAGTTCTATTCGTTTGAGGGGCGGAGTAAGGAATGGAGGAATACTGAGAAAAATTTTGGGCAACAATGTAAACGGTAAAGGAAGGTTTTAAAAATTGAAGGGTTGCAAATGTGAGACAAATGAATAAAAATATAATATTACTAGCCACATTGATAATATTTAAAATTTGAGTGGGAAAATTCCCAGCCTCAATATATACATACGCGCGAGTGCGCACACACATATAACGAGGTTCACCCATGGATAAAAGTAATTGTTTTGTTTCTCTAGGAATATATATTTGAAGGCTGCTAGAGAAGTTTTTTGGAAAGGTATTTTTCTATTAATTTGGGGGAAAGAGTTTTAAAAATATGAAGAAGAAAAATTGTAAGGCATATTCAAGGCAAGTTTTAAAAACTGAACATTTATACTGGCCAAATTTATAAACTTTTGAGGTAATTGTGGAACAGTGTGGGATCACATACTCACATATCATCCATTCAAGAATTATGTATGTATATACTCATATAGGATTAATCTTTCCTACACTGACAGTGTATACACTGTCAGCGTTGGATAAATGACAACTATACAAAATTTGAATTTAAAATTCAACTTTTGCATACATGTCATGAATCTATCGATGATAGTGTATATACTGTTAGTGTATATAAGATTTACATGTGTATATATATATCTTTCCACCCTTTTCACATCCTTTTTACCAATAAATCTGATAATAGAAACAACTCTAAAAACTCTCCCTGACCATTGCCTAACCCCAGTGGTTAAGAATTGCCTATTCCTTCGCCAATAAAGCAACAGTTACCACACCTTACATCGTGCTACAAACAGTAGTTACAGAGATGGTACAACAAGTGGCCATAAAGTTGAAAAGCAACAATAGACATGGGAATTGGAATCCCGTGGCACTTTGTTGAAATTTGATAGTGTAGGCATCCATAAATACCGACAAGTAATAAGCCTCCGTCCAGCATCATTCACCTTGAATCATTTCAAGTTTATATCTCTTTGATAGTTAAATTTATACTCAAAAACTTTTCAGTGATCATTTAATGGGCAAATTAGCTTTCTTAGTTGGTTGTTGCTACCTGAATACTGAGGATGCGCTAAAAGGCTGCTATAATGATGTGGACGCAATGCAAGATCTGCTGATAAATAGGTTTGGTTTTCATCGCAATGATGTGATAGTTCTCACTGATATGCCTAACTCCCCTTTGAAGCCCACAGGTGCTGTTATAAAGTATCACCTTTGTCGGATGATTCAGCGGGCAATGGCCGGTGATGTTGTACTGTTCTATTTTAGCGGCCACGGAACTTTTCAGGATATCTGGGAAGGCCCCTACTGCAAACAATTGTCCCCTCTGATTTCAATCTCATATACAGTAAGTTCAAACATATATATAATACAGCCATGCCAAAGCCCAGATTTCTCAGTTTCATATAATTTACGCCCGTGTCTTGTTCACATTCTACATTACTTCTGTCAACAGGTGACGACTTTCGATATATGGTAAATAACATGCCACAAGGTGCTGATTTCGTTATGATAGCGGACTCCTGCAACAGTGGGGGGCTAATAGATCAGTCAAAGGAACAAGTTGGACCTGGCTTTCGTCCAGATGTTTGCTATCCCACAAGGCCCTGCAACGAGGTCTGGGGCAAAGCCAAAATGATCCCCATGACATCAATTGTGCAGCATTTGAGACCTTTGAGTCACATAAACAGCTCAGACATCCGCACACTCTTGACAAACATTTATGGAACTAATGCCAGCATCATGTTCCAAGGGCCACTTAATCCTCAACTGTTGAATTCATTCATGGTTGATGGTGGCATTCTTATCAGTGCCTGCCAGTCCAATGAAGCCTCGATCGATGATCAGAAAGATATTCGTCCTCATGGTGTGTTTACTGATGCACTTTATTACTCGTTGAGGTATCAACCTGGTCCCATTACTTATAAGTCGCTCGTGGAGATTATTAGAGCTCAATTAACATCGCAGCGTCCATGTCTCTATTGCTCTGACCAGCATGCCAGTGCACCTTTCCTCCGGCATATTCCAAATGTTTTTTCACGCTTGTTAATGTAGCTGTGTTGTACTAACCTGGTGGCATCAGTGATAAGTTGCTCGTGGAGAATATTAGAGCCAAACTATTATCACAGTTCCACTTCTTCCTTGTTTTGTTTTATAATCCGGCAAGAAATTTTTGTTGTTTTGGAAGTAATTATGCTCCGCTCCTTTTCTTTTCATGCTTAGTTACACCGATTTATGGAAAAATCCTTATTACTCAAACAATAAGCGTTTAAGTTACTAACAATATGCTAATAAGGGGATAATTTGCTGAGATTTTGATAATTCCACTGAGGAGGTTTCAAAAATTACATCCACCTCCCTTGATTTGACATTTTTGGTAATCAAACCTTAGACATGCTCAATAATTTAAATGAATACCCCATATTACAGTTAACTGATAAAGTTTAATTATTTTTCAATGTAATTGGTAGCCCAAATGTGAGGAAAGAATGTCAATTTTCAATACAATAGTTATTGTTTGATAAGCAATGAAAATAGTTTTACATTATGATAGAATGCTTTTAATGATGCTTTATAGGGAATACACATTCTTCCTAAATTGGAGAAGAAAGTATCGTCATATTGCCTTTAGAGTTTGTGAATTTTTAGATTACTAGAATTCCCATAATTTGATAGAAATTTTGACCATTTTTTTTTGAGTTAGAGTTCCTTTTGATTAAGAAAAGGACTGAAAAATCAAAATTGGATGGCGTTCAACCTTGTTAAAAAAAAAATCACTAATTCAAATTTAGAGTCGACATTTACAGTTTTCTATGGTTTCTTTAGCAAAAATATAAAATGAAGGAATAAGAAGAGAAAAGGAAAAAAAATAATTATAAATCTCATTCTTTGTATATGCATGCCGAACAAGAGAGTTTTATTTAAATGTTGAAGTTAGTATTGTCATTTTACGTGGATAAGGGAGGTAAGTGTAATTTTTAAAATCTTGAGGGAGTTCGGTGAAATTGTCAAAAATCGCAGGAGAGGTTTGTGAAACTTCCCTAAAAAAATAATGTTGATTTTCTTCATCAATTCTAGTATGGACAGCCAAGAAGATCCTTCGCGAGTACCTGATCTATTTGACATTTCATGGCATTCGTAATCATGTTATTTCATCGTTTACTTGAAATTAGAATTCAACAAGAACCGATGGATGCTTACTGGTTTTTTTTTGACACAATTAAAGCTTGTGATTCTGAATTAATCCAAGTCAAAAGAGGTTTTTTTCTTCATGATGAGAATTGACAAGTAAGAATAAAATAGTGTATTTTAACGAAACAAAATATTTTACAATGTAATGGTACATTCATGTATCAAAACAAACCATAAAAAAAAGCACGGAAAATTTAATAAAAAAGCACCCTCAACTCATACTGTGATAACGAGTTAACCATTGGATAGCAATTGAGTGTAGCATAATTTAGTTGTAGGCATCAGAATTTGCAAGGAGGTAGGCCTCCACAGCCTTGAACATGGCCAAGGCCTTTTCTTTTCCTGCCTTAATTTTTTACATTTCCTCCCTCAATTTGTTCCTCTTGCATTGGACATCACCCTTGGTGTGGATGTTTAGTTTTGGTAACCTTTGCCACAATTGTAATGCAATGAATATAAGTTTCTGATATTGGCTATTTTTGGCATAAGAATAACGAAGACAAAATTTTGCTAACATTCAAAGCTACCAATACTTGTGGTATTTTTTTTAAAAAGAAAATATAAATCGATATAGATTGTTGTAATTCTTAAAGGGTTTGGTGTCCACAGACAAAATTCACAAATGCAGCAAAGTAATACAAACACAAATATAATTGGTACTCTAACACATGCTAATAATGCATGGGACTATTTTTTTTTTTTTTTTTTGCACCGAATAAAGTCAGTCCATATGAATAAAAAAATTATATTTACTAAAAGGATAAAAGTTGTTAAGGAGAGGGAAACCATAACAGAGAAATAATTCAACCTTTTGTTAAAAGATAAAACCTTTTAGAAGAGAGTAAAAAATTACAAAAAGAAATTGATTAAAGAGTAGTTGGATGCAAAATAGCAAAACTTAAATATCCAAATGATCCAACAATTCTCTTCAATTAGACATATCACCCAAGAAAAAAAAACAAAATATAGCTTGATTAGTAAGATACTTTACTTATAATCAATAAATTACGCGTTCGAGTCATTAAGAGGTACGTGAGAAACCACAGTTAATCTATTAAAAGATACGTGTAGCTCACAAACTTACAAAGAAAGCATTTGATAAAGAAACTTTATTCTACAAGGTCATATATCTTTAGCAATACACACGAATCAGCACGGACTTTATATAATTTTTTTTCTTGACTAATGTCATCAGTAAGCGTGCTTTTGAATTCACATATAGCACAAATTTCAGCAGCTTATTTAATTTCTTCTCATAATTCCTGCAGATTGGTCACTTTTGTCCAAGACATTTGCTTCTTCATAACAACTTGCGATTAATTGCCACGCCAAATTGAACCATATTCTGCGGGTACGCATTGGTAGGAGGAGGCGGTGGCAGTGCAGCCACTGCAGCACGACCTGCAAAGTTCTTCTCGCTAATGGTGCTGGGGTTGCACGGTGTACCACCACCGCCGGGGATGTAGCTGCACCCACTTGGCGCTGGAGGGCCAACTACTTTCCGAGACCGCAGAGATTGTAGAAAAAGATGCAGCTTTCTTATAACCATAATGCAATCTTCTTCTGGTTCTTCCACATCAGAGATTCTAGTGGCTGCATATGGTTTGATGCTGATTGCAAGAATTATTAAGGCCATGCAAAACATGCAGTTTAGAATCCTCATCTTGATCTTTTTTGGGTTGGACGTAAACGAAAATAATTAAGACAAACAAATTATAGCAGATCGATAAAACTGGTGAGGTTTAGGTGCAAGACAACCGACTACTTATATACTCTTTTTTTCATCAAGCGGTCATGAACAACGTTGTATGACTTGGAATTTTTTGTGTATGTTTTTCGTTAGTTTGATTTTGATCAAAAGCTTTGACTTTTGAATGTACCGATTTGCCTAGAATTCTGAAATTGAATGGGTCCAAATGGAAAATTCTGAGGCTTAACTGTGAGTGGTTTATGGTTTCCCCAATTGATAACATTATCTAAAACCGGTTTGAGATTGCAGTAATTTATTAAAAATATTTCACCTAATAGAACTTTTAATAAAAATACTTATTAAGGGGTTAAGAACTTATTATTATATTATTTGGATATATAGTCGAATAAGTACTTATAAGTACTTATTGTATTGGATAATATGTAATGTAAAATTTTTAAATATAATTTTATCTTTATTTAGTTTATACAATAAGATAAAAATGATTAAATTTAATATTTTTATTTTTTAAAATATAAAAGCAATTTTAAGAGTATAAAATTTGAACTTTTGCTAAAAATACTTTTAATATCAAAATTTTTATTCCTAATTTTATAAGATGATATTTAACCAAACGCTTCAAAATTACTTTTAGCACCAAAAGTGTTTTTTTTTTTATTAAAAGCACCACAACCCCTAATGGTCGCCTAATATGGAGAATGGAGACTGGATCAATTAGTAATTGTATTTTTTGGTGAAACATAACTAGATAACACAAGGAAAAATTGCTGCTAATTTTAAAACATATAGCATCTAACTTTCATGATCCCTATTTCACTCTTGATAATTCACACTAAAGGAAAATAAAACTTATGAAGATATCAGTGAAATAGTCACGACCTTCTGTAGGAACTGAAAAACAAACACAAGATGAAGAGGAAATATGTGAGACTATAAGTTGTAGTTGTTTACTAAAGTAAATATTAACTAATTGCTTAACATTACTTTTCACGAATAAACCTTTGTTCGATGCCGAGAAAAGTTGAAATTCAGATTACCTAAAAAATTAAAAAGAAAACATTGGTATTAACAATCAAAATAGGACGGAGTTGCTGGACATACATAGTTCATATATAGTTTTGTCTTCTATTTTCATCATAAATAGGAATTTTCGTGTCTATATCAATGAAAAGAGTGATTACGTATCACGATTCAAGCATAAAGGTTGTTAAAAAAAAATTAAAAGAGTTAAGGTTACCTATTATTGAAAATCTACCTTTGTTGGATTGCACTTTCTTTCAAACAAAAAAAATTATGCTTTTTGTGAACACATTTTTCAATCATCTTTATATCTCACATACATCAAATCATTACAGTATATTTTTCTATAAAAACTTAAAAAATAGCAATCCAAATAGAGAATTAATTTATGTTGCAGAAAAAGTTTGCTCCTGCCGTCCATTTCCAAATCCGAGAAACAACTTAATTGTCCCGCATGTGCCTTCAGTTCCTTTTGTTCAAATGTAGACTATGAGGTCTTTTTTTCCTTCATTTTACCAAGTAAAAGGTTATAGCATGAATTGACCTTGGGTGAGGGTGATTCCTATAAACTTGCTTCCCGGGGCATGGGCATGCGTTTACTTTACATCTCCTTTGCCTAATTTCCTCCTGCCTCCATAGCAATAACAGTGGGACTGCATTTGAAGACTTGTATTACTTTTTTACTTTTGCACTCTAAATTTTAATTTTATACATTTTTTACCCTAAATTCTCAAGTTTTTCCCATTTAAATTTAGTCAATTATAACATTAGCAAAATTAATAGGATAGAGGATCATACAAGTTATTGACAATATGCTGAAAGTACTCAAAAGAAACAAAGGGATCACGACTAGAACAAAATGATACATCATCATTAACTTGCACTATCCTTTGTCTCGTTAATTTTGCTAACAATATTAGTGATTAAATACGATTCTGGTATAACTGCAATCCTTTTGACCACTTTGATTCATTGTTATTTAATTGTATTATCTCTATTTTGTTAATTTTGCTAACATTGCTATTGATTGGATTTAAGTAGGACAAACATAAGAGTTTAGGATGCAATGTATTCAAAATTGAAAGTTTAGAGTAGAAAGTGTCTAAAATTAAAATATAAGATGCAAAGTTAAGAAATGGTACTAGTTCGGGAGTAAAACGTAGCATTAGTGCATAAAAATGAGAATAAAATATTTACTCAGTGCGTATCCTCTATACCGGGCAGTGGCGGTCTTAGGCTTTGAACATTTGAATTTGGGGGTCTCGGAGTGGTCATTGTGTTTGTCCATGCTTCACGCAACAGAACGTTTCAACCAAAGGACTGATTTCAATTCCGTGGCCACGACTCTTTGCTCAAGTCCAACGAGCGGAATTCCATGCATCATACATGGATGCCCTAATGACTATGCAACCCACAACAACCACTGCTCAATTTCTTTGCTGCTTCTTTCTCTCTTATTAGTATGATATACCGGTGACCAAAGTTGGGCTCTTATTATTTTTCTTCCACGGTAAGCAAATCGACTTTAATCTATCTGTTGAATCTGGAAAGAAACCGAGAACAAATCTTGGACAAAATGAAGGATGAAACTTCCAGCGAAACCCCCGAACAACCCAGCGAAGGTTGAAAACCTAATTCAAGACATCTCAACACATAATATTTTCCGTGCATGATTTTTTATTTCTAAATTTCTTTGTTAAGGGAGGGATGGGATTCAAGATGCAGTAAAGGAGAAGAGAAATTTGATCGCAAGATCTCTTAATTTTTAAGACACAACTTTAGCCACTAGATTAAAATCTTCTCTATTATTTTCTATGTATGCTTGACAATTCACATACATGTAAATGACAGAAACTTTCAACACCAAAGCATGCTCCCACTTTGCATATAGAGAGATGTATCTTGACAATTCACATACATGATCTACTCATTTATAGTAGCATCTAAAAATCACATAGTCGGAAGTATATTTGACACATAAAAATATATGAGAGAAGAGGAGCTTATTATCAATCACACAAATAATAATTTCATCCAACTTTTATATTGAGACAGGTATAAAATCTAGATAGAATTGCCTTTACAATAATCACAACTCTTTATAAATTTTTCTCACTCTTCTCAACTGAATGCAAATACTAAAACACCCTCTATGTACATGGTACATAAGACTTGTATAATCAGGAAATTACTAAGACATGAAACTACCAAATAATTTCTGTATACTTAACCAAATAAACTAATAAAATGTGAGTAGACTTGAACTTCTACTTTAGAAATAGGAAACATTAATAATTAGGAAGTTTTGTTTAATCATGCCAACAATGCCTCCTTATACCAAACCTTTGCATGAATACAATTCCACATTATCATCAACAAAAAATATTCATTCAAATTATTGCACCATCTTCTAAAATGTTTATTAAGCATTGCAATTCACGTAAGTGGATAGATTAATTCTTATGAATCATTTCACGTTCAATTTAATAGTCTTCTTGAATGACAACTGGTATCACATTTCTTGTTCTTACAAATCGCCACCACAAACAATCTGACAGGATTTTTTCATCTCTTCGATATCACCAAAATATCAACAAGTGACGACAGGACTTTTTTCTTTGATCACTATCCAACACCAAGAATAATATGGTAGGATTTCTTTTTTCCAATCTTCGTAATGACAATTGTTTTTTCTAATTATCAACACCAATTGAGTACTCCAAGACCAATCCAGTGGCCCAATTTTATCCTGTGCTCGAGTACTCTAACTTATCAAATAATTCATCAAAATCCTGTCAGCATCTTCTTGTGACTCTAATTTGACGAACGCCCAGGATCAAAGTCTAGAGCATTCATATCACTTGTTAGCACCTAAAAATCACATAGCAGAAGTATATTTGACACATAAAAAAATATGTAAGATAGCAGAAGTTTATTATTAATCACACAACCAATAAGTACATTCGATTCTCATATTGATACTTATATAAATTCCAAGCAGAATCGCCTTTATACCAACTACAACTCTCTATGAATTTTTCTCACTATTCTCAACTGAATACAATGCTAAAACAGCACAAAAGACTTGTGTAATTAAGAAACTACTAAATAATTTCTCTATACCTTAACCAAATAAACTACTAAAATCTGACTACACTTGAACTTCTAATTTAGAAATAGGAGACATTAACTATTAGGAAGTTTGGTTTAATCATGCCAAAAATTTAGTTTTTACAATGGCATCAAATAATTCTTGTTTTTATCTTTCTAACCACCTTTTTTTAATTCTTACAAAGGGTCTCTCATTTGTATACTTCAAATTTATTGGAATTCCTTTTGCAGGCTCTCAAATATTTATTGCCATATATCTATTATTAATAATGATAAGTGTTTATTATATATGTTTATTAAGTAGCATTATATGTTTATTTTTGGCACAAATTAGGATTTTTAAGGTGTAATTTGCTCTCTAAGTCTATAAAATTTGTGAGTTTCATTAGAGTATATTAGTGTGCAATTTTGGTTATATTTGCAGGATTGACGTAATATAAACGTTGGATTGATATAATGTCTCTTAAACTCCATTAATGCATGATTCAATGACAATTCGGAAAGGAAATAGGGCATCAAATATAAGTATTATTGATAAAATGCATGAGCACCAACATGGACATCTTGTTGGAGAGCTTAGTGATGAATTGGAGCAGAAAAAAAAGAAACAAAAAATACATACTTGAATTGAATATGTGACCTCCAATATGCGAGCTCAGGTCATGTATCCTGAGGTCACGTATTATCCTCTATTTCTTTGCAACTTGTTCTACAACTTGCCATATTTTTACATTACTTTTCAACTCAATTCTAGCACAGAATTTCGGCTGCACATGCTCAAGAACCTTTAGGAAAGAGAAAAGGAACCTTTATGTCATTTCATTTACCACTTTTTTACTCTTTTAACACTATATATATATATATATATATATATATATATATATATATGAATCATTGAAGAGAGTAGAGAGGAGAGAGTAATTATCAGTTTTTAACTCAAGAACTTAGTTAGAGCTTTTCTCATTCTCTCTAGCTAGAAACTTGTAAGAAATACTTGAAAATTTCATTATACAACTCATTTGTTGAAAAAATAGAAGATTTTGGGAGCTTGTTTATCATCTTGGCTAAGTTTTCTTTCTCTATCTCTTTACTTGTGATTCAATATGTGTTCATGCAATGAAATTATGCTCTTTCTTGTTTTATATCACATGAGTAGTTAAATTTCTAGATCTAGGGAGTAGATGAACCTTATTGCTACTTAATATGAGTTGAATATGATTTATACTTGTTACCTCTTATATTAACTTATCCATTTATATATGCTTATCACTTGTTGTTACTTGATCACCAATAGTAAGTTTTTAGTTGTTGTTATTAAATAAAAATTGGTAATAATGATGGAACAACATAAATGGAGCTTAAGGAGTAGACTCATGAGAATAGGCGTGCACTTGAGTGAATTTTTTTTTTTTGTGCATTTCATGAAGAACAAAAGGGTAGATCTAGTTATTCACCGTAAGATTAGGGAAAACAAGTCTAGTATAGGTCATTATTGACGTGCGTAGGGTATACATATAACATTAAACTCATGCTAATCAAGTTTTACATTTATAAACTCCTAAATACCCCACACGCGATTTATCGCAAGTATACAAATCGTGAGCGAGTATAGGGTATTAAGGGTCGATCCCACAAGGAAGATTGCAATTACCGGTACTACTAAAGCTTCTCTATTATTAAGACTATCAATGAATTATAACAAGTAAAACCTACTGAACTTATGCAAGAAAATAACAAATGAAAGTTCCTTAGGTTGTGGTATCCCTAACTACTCATGCAAGTGCTATATTTGGATCATTGAATACTACTATCTAGGCTAGTTATGGTGTAATTTCCTCATGCATATAAAACCTACTTTCGTAGTGAATCAATTATACTCATAACTAATCCATACCTCTTCTCATGGTTATGAAATGAGCTACAAGTTCATTTCTTCAGTGAAATTACATGAAATAAATCACTTAAAACTACATAGGTGCACCTCTACTTTCGTGAGTGTACTCCCTATGTTTAACACTTCTTGAACTAGTGTTAAATCTCAATTTTCATTGCAGAAACAACATCTTAGATAATCACAATTAATGGTACCAGATTAATCATGATTTAAAGAGCCAAAGTGCTAAATAACTTGCTCAAATCATAGCAATCAAATAACCAAATAATAAACACTAACAATCATAGAAAGTTCAACAACCAAACCCAAGGCATAAAGTTTAAAGGTATACATATTAAACACAAAATCCAAAACTTGCATATTAACTATACTTAAGAATCTGATACAAAAGATAAAGAGTTGGAGAAGAGATAACCCATGTCACTTGAGATTCAACTCCTCCTTCTTCATCTATATCTTCATCCTAATCTAGCCAATATACAAGAATGGATGAACTATACTAGTCTACATTAATGCTAACCTAACACTCAGAAGATGAAAGAGCTACATTTCTGCACTCTCCAAGTTCTCCCATATGTTTCTCTGTTCTCCCTTCAATCTTGCAAGTTTTGGCTATATAAAGATGAAAGAAGTCAAGAAAATGAGGCCTACACCACCCTTTTATAACTGCAAAGTAGTTCTCACATGTCTGGCCTTGCATGTGACTTGTTGGAGGTGAAAATAAGTTTTCCAAGTAAATAGCAGCCTTCTCTGACCACAATCCGGCCATAAATCCGGCCAAGTTCCGGCCGGATTGCTACAGTGACATTTTGGTGCACTTTTGTTCAATTTCCAGCTCTGCTCCGATTTTGCGTCAACTTCAACTGAACTTTTCTTGATGATAAATGCTGATTTAGCTCTTGACCAAAACATAAAAATTGTAGCCCTTTGAGTTAGCTTTCCAATGCATCAAGAATCAAATCATTTGAATCTGTGTAGGCTGATAAATGACCAAAATACCCTTGACTGCTCATTACCCTGTTTCAGCTTCGACCAATGGAAATTAGCTACTGTAATTCGGCTTTTTGACCTGGAAAACCTTCAAACTGGATTCAGATGTCTTCACCAAAGTTGTATATCTATCTCTTATCTTCAAATTGGTTCAAGAATCATCTCAATCGGATCACTGTAGCTCAAGTTATAGCCAAAATACGAAAATGTGTCAAAACTGTCAAAATACACAAAATCCAAGTAAAAAGTGATAAAAACCTCATTTAACCATTTAAAAGCATTTTTCACCAATTATAGCCAAAATGATTTATTTTCTTTCAATAATATACCCAAAGTGACTAAAAATAATATAAAATGTCATACAATTATTACATAAATTAGTCACTTATCAATTACATCATACGAGTGAGTTTTGGTTAAAAGAGTGAATTGAATCCTTAATTAAACAAAAGTAGTAACAAGAGATAGATCTATTCATTTGTAACTTTTATGCCATAAGTGGATTCTACATCTCTAAACTCAAGTATTTAGTGAATTTTCTCCATTGTTTTCTTGCAAGTTATCTAGTTAAATTAGTTAACTAGTAAGTAATTGTGATTTCTTTTGTGTTAATTGATAATAAGTCTAAATAATAGAGTAAGTAAGGACCTAGTACTTGCAATATTCGCTCTTTGTGGGATCGACTCGATATATGCTCTAAACTGCTATTTGATCTGTATACTTGCAGTCAAACGGGTATATTTTGGATTTAACTTGCATTTGTATCAAACATCCGTCAAATACCCAACAAAATATCAAGCATATTTGCATTGCTTATGTTTCCAGCCGCTTGAGGATGACAAAGTCACCCATTAACGATTAGCAGTATTTCTGGCATTCAGTCGCCAAATCAGATTGACTGCTTTCTATAATCTATTTTCCACTATCTCGAAATAATTTCCACCTCCACTGAATAAGAGATGTGAATATTATTCCTTTAAATTACTCACGCTTAATATCTAATTAGTGGGCTTGCTTCAATATCAAATTTGAAACTTTTACAATAGCTTTTATGTTTAAAAAGTCAAACATTAAATTTAATCATTATATCATGAACTAAATAAAGAGATAAATATATTTTAAAATTTTAAAATTACATGTTATCTAATGCAATAAGTACTTATTGAACAATGTATCTAAACAATATATTTAGGCTCCATTTGGAGTTGCGGTGCTTTTGGTAAAAAAGTACTTTTAGGTGCTAAAAGTACTTTTAAAGTGTTTCGTAAATATCATCCCATAAAATTAGGAGTAGAATTTTTGGTGTTAAAAGCACTTTTAGCAAAAGCTCAAATTTGGTGCTTTTAGAGTAGATTTTATAATTAGAAAAAATAAAATATTAAATTTAATCATCTTATCCTATATTATGAACCAAATAAAGAGATAAACGCTTTTTAAAAATTTCAAATTACACATTATCCTATACAATAAGTACTTATTGAACTATATTTTCAAACAATATATTTAAAAGTACTTAAGAGTTGATAAGTACTTTTATTAAAAGATCTAATAGAAAAGTACTTTTCAATAAACTATCACAACCTCAAACGGGCCCTTAAAAGCGTTAAAACATTTAATAAGTGCTTTTATTAAAAACTCTGTTAAGTAGAGTATTTTTTAATAAGTTATTGCGATCTCAAACAGATCCTTTATCTTGCATATGCCATATCAAAAAAATGCAGCAATATTTTTTCAAAAAATTATCCCAAATAATTTACTTTCTAGATGTACTTGTGTTTTCCTTATATGAATTTTTAGACGCCATTAATATTATTTATTTAGTTATTTTGTCAAATTCAACTTACACCCCATTTAACCAATAAGGGAGGACTCTTACAGTTTCTCCCTATTATCAAATTCATGATTCGAATTTTGAACTTGACAATTAGGGATAGAAGGGTATGGGGAGGGAAGAGAGAATAAAAAGGGAAATTTGTTTAAGGGAAAAAAAACCTTACACCCCATGTGATGGAGAATTCACATAACTCCCTCATTGTTTTCATATATCCACTTATGCCCCTCGCACTTGTGGTTTGTTTGGTAAAAACAGAAATTGACACCAACAATTGATATTCCACTTATGTTCCCATGTCCCCATTTTATGTACTTTTTACTTTGTGTTCTTCCCCTTCCCTTTGTCTTCTCTCCCTTCCTTCCTCATCCTTCTTCATCCTGTCCATTCTTTTCCCCTTTCCTGCGTCTCCTCCCCTCTCCGGTCACAGCCTCTAGCTGCGACTAGAAGAGGCAAAGAGGGAGAAAAGAGAAGGCGAAGGGAGGAGAGAAGAAGGGATGGGGAAGAGGCAATGTTGTTGGTGAATGAGAGGAGAGACGATAGTGGTCTATAGTGGTAGTGTGTGATGGCTAGAAGAAGATAAAGGTGGTGGTTTTTTTTAATTATTTATTTTTTAGTTGTATTTGACATTTATATGGATACTGTGTTTTTTGGAGTATTTTTTAGAGTGTGTTATTGCAACATTATATTTGAAAATTTTGTTTGTGAAAAAATCACTAATCTTCAAGGTGTTTTAACAAGTTTTATTTTTAACAAGTTCTTATAACTAAAGTTGGAAAAGATTGAGTTAATCTTATATATACTGTCGGTGTATACACTATCATATATGTAAAATTTCAATTAAAATTAGTGGTCACATATCTAACGATAATAATGTATACATTGACAATGTATAAAAGATTAATTCAAAAAATTTGTTCTAAAATAAACTACCAAAAAATAAGAGTACTAAACACACCCTGTACAATAGTGGCAAAGGCCGTTATAAGAAAGAGGAGAACTATCAAGCATTCCATTTTGATTCACTAAATTTTCGTTAAATAATAAGATGGGTACACAGATGCATTTGGATATAATTGTCCTTAACTCTTTCGTTTTTACTTCAAGAAAACTCCAAAACGATGAACTCTGATAAGTGAATATTTAACATACATTTTGTACGAATTTGGCATGAATTTTTGGTATGTTTTGAGAAGATTAAAGCCACATTTGAACTCTTTTGGTGATAATTGCTTAAATATTGTTTAAGGGTTAAGAAATTGATAAATCAGTGGATTAATGCGTTAATTTTGTGAAATTGTGAAGGTAATTGATGTATGAAATTCATGCACAAGTTGAAAGAAATGTCAGGGTCATCCAGAGGACAAAGTACACAAGAAATTGGGAGCAAAAATGTAGAAAAAGGGAAGAAGTGAAAAACTGGAAAATTATTCAACACGGATCTGCTCGGATCCGTGTGTACAAGATGGATCCGACCCCTCGTCTGTACTTCTGGCGGAGTGTATCCGAGGTCAGGACGATCCGACCTCGGATCTATCATGGAAAGTCCTCGGATCCACAGATCCGAGCTCGGATCCATTATCACTCCTCGGATCCAAGGCTCGGATCTGTCTCTCTCCTCAGCAAGTGGCACAGCCGTTTTTCTTTACCTTTCTCACAACTTTTACAGCTATTTTGAGGGACAAAAATCGGTGGCACATGCTTCTGCAATAAAAGAGAAGACCAAATGAGTGTGGAAAAAAGGAACATCATATCTTTGACTTCTTTTTACAAAATCTAAGTGGAGGAAATTATGAAGTGAGAGGAATGGAATTTCTACCACCTTTTATGCAGAAACACAGGGGAGAAGGAGGATAACCATACGTAGCTAGTTTTTCATTTTGTAACACTTTTCTCTCTAGTTAAGAGTTCTTAGAGAAGCATTTTAGAGTTTCACTTGTAATCATATTGTGCAAGAACATAGCAGGAATTGGGGAGCTTCACCTTCAATTGGCTAAGCTTTCTTTTATCTTTCTTATACTTGTACTTTATGATGTTTTGCATTAATAAACTTGTGAGTTTGATTGTTAAATCATTCATGAGTAGCTAACTTCTTCATCTAGGGAGTAGATGAAACTTATGGCTAAGTAATACTAATTGAATGTGATTTACACTTGTTATATCTTGTATTAACTTGTCTACTTGTGTAGCTGTTATTACTTGTTATTGATTGATCACCAATAACTTGTTTACAGTTGTTATTGTTCAATGAGAATTGGTAGTAACAATGGAAACACACAAGTAGAGCTTGAGTTGTATGTTCATGAAAATAGAAATACACTTAGGTGGATTACTTAGTATTTCATGAATTAAAACAGAGTTGTAGTAGTATTTCACCAGGAAAATAGGGAAATCTATATTGCTCTATGCCATCTTATCATGAAAATGAGACTTGGTAATCTTGGAAATAAATCTCTGGTTAAGCAAGAATAATAGCAAGAAGTAAATCCATTCATTTGTGTAGTTTATGCCATAAGTGGAATCTACATCCCTAGAATCTTCCTTAAGTGAAATTTCTCTATTTGCATTCAGTTTTTGTTAAACTAGATTTGTATATCAGATTTGTAGATTACAGCATTAGATTTTCTCTGCTCAAATTAATTGTAAGTCTAAATAATAGAGAGAACAAGGGCTTAGTAATTGTTTAAATTGCTCCTCGTGGGATCGACCCGATACACATCTTGTACTACAATTGCGACCTGTATACTTGCAGTCCAACGGGTGTAAAATCGGAATTAAACTTGCACTTAAAGTAAAAACCCGTCAAGTTTTTGGCGCCGTTGCCGGGGAGCGGCAATATTAGGGCTTAGTCATCTCTATTAATTTAGACATTTTCATTGTTTTTATCCAAGTTGTTGAATTAAAACTGCAAAAATTTCTCTTATTTTTATTTGTAGTGCATGCACCGATCAAATAGAGAAGTTGCACATTTTGATCCTGAAATTGAAAGAACATTGCGGAGACAAAGGAGGAATACACTGCATCAAGAGGAACAAGAGGTTTGGCAGCCAATAGAAGATATCTTGATAGAATTACCATTTGAAGAAGAAATGGCGGAAAATGACCTAAATAGGCGAGTTCTGCGAGATTTTACTATACCGGGAACACAAGGTTCACAAACAAGCATAGCAAGGCCTGCGGTAAATGCTAACAACTTTGAGATTAAACCATCACTTATCCAAATGGTTCAACAATCTCAATTTGGAGGTAATGCAGTAGAAGATCCTAATACACACTTAGCTACATTCTTGGAAATTTGTGATACAATTAAAATGAATGGAGTTAGTGATGATGCTATAAGGCTAAGATTGTTCCCATTTTCATTGAGAGATAAGGCCAAACTTTGGCTACACTCTCATGCTCCCAATACTTTCACTGGATGGGATGAATTATCAAGAGCATTCTTAAATAAGTATTTTCCACCAGGTAAGACTGCTAAGCTAAGAATGGATATCACTGGTTTTAGTCAAATGGAAGGAGAATCATTATATGGAGCATGGGAAAGGTTTAGAGATTTGTTACGGAAATGTCCACACCATGGACTACCCGAATGGCTGATTATACAAACCTTTTATAATGGTTTATCTTTCTCTACTAAAACTATGATTGATGCAGCTGCAGGTGGAGCTTTAATGGGTAAAACACCCCAAGAATCTCATAATTTGATAGAAGAAATGGCAGCAAATAACTACCAATGGGCCAATGAGAGAGGTAATACAAGACGTCACGCAGGTATGATAGAAATGGACACTCTCAATATGCTGAGTGCTCAAATGAATAATGTGATGAAATTGCTAAGTAGACAAGGTCCAAGTTCATCTAATGCACATGTAGCATGCTGTTCTGTATGTGGAGGTGAACATGATACTAATGAGTGTGTTGATTCTGAACAGGTACAATTCGTCAATAATTACAATCGTAATGCTCAAAATAACCCCTACTCGAATACTTACAATCCGGGGTGGAGAAATCATCCAAACTTTGGATGGAAGGATCAAGGAAATCAACCAAGGCCAACCAATCCACCGGGATTTCAATCAAGGCAACAACAAGCTGAAACTAAACCTGGTTGGGAGATGGCAGTGGAAAAGCTCGTAAAAGTTACTTCAGACAGATTTGAGCGAGTAGAAGGAAGGTTGGACCAACTCACTACAATGTACAGGAATGTAGAGGTCCAAATTGGTCAAATTGCTAGTTCGTTGAATAATCGAAATCAAGGCGAATTACCTAGCAAAACAGAGGTCAATCCTAAGGAGCATGTGAAAGCCATTACTCTTCGTAGTGGTAAGCAATTAGAAGATCCTCCAGTGATGGAAGTTGAAAAAGATGAGAATGAAAAACAAGAAGAAAAGCAGAGGAACCAAGAGGCGATAGTGGAAGAAAATAGTCGGGAGGAATCAAGAGAAAATCAACCATCATCTTCCGCTACCATTCCAATACCCCCTGCGGTTCCATTTCCACAAAGATTAAAGCAAAATAAGTTTGATAAAGATTTTGAAAAATTTGTTAAACTTTTCAAACAATTGCACATTAACATTCCTTTTGCCGATGCTATTTTGCAGATTCCGTCTTATGCGAAATTTCTCAAGGAAATCATGACTAGAAAAAGAAAGTTGGAAGACTGCGAAACAATAGCATTAACGGAGGAATGTAGTGCAATTATTCAAAATAAGCTACCACCAAAGTTGAAGGATCCAGGGAGTTTTTCTATACCTTGCACCATAGGTAACGTTGATTTTTCTAAGGCATTGTGTGATCTTGGTGCTAGTGTATCATTAATACCTTTAACGGTGGCTAGACAATTGGGTTTGCATGAGCTTAAACGCACTAATATTACTTTGCAACTAGCGGATCGGTCTATTAGATATCCATTGGGAGTGTTGGAGAATGTATTGATAA
This sequence comes from Coffea eugenioides, assembly GCF_003713205.1. Taxonomy (NCBI): domain Eukaryota; kingdom Viridiplantae; phylum Streptophyta; class Magnoliopsida; order Gentianales; family Rubiaceae; genus Coffea; species Coffea eugenioides. The sequence continues at coordinate 5,496 of NW_020863297.1, read as the reverse complement.
AAGTTCAAAAATTTATCATTCCAGTGGATTTTGTGGTATTAGATATGGAAGAAGATATATCTATGCCAATTATTCTAGGTAGACCATTTTTAGCTACTGCAGGTACTATTATTGATGTAAAAAATGGCAAGCTTAAGTTTCAAGTAGGTGAAGAAGAAGTAGAATTTAATTTGAATGAAATGGAAAAATACCCTTCTTTTACCGATCATGCTTATTCTATTGGCACAATTGATAAACTAACCCAAGAGATGAGTCAAGTCAACCTTGACTTAGATCCTCTTGAGCATTGTTTAATGAGTTTAGGTAAGCAAGAAGATGTTTGTGAAGAAATTGAAGAATTGGCCAAGTACTTGGATTTTCAAGCACCTTATAAAATGGGTAATTTGTATGAAAGTCTTGGCCAAGGAAAAGGGTTTTCACAACCTTCAGAAATTGAACCTCCAAGGTTAGAGCTTAAGCCACTTCCAACTCATCTAAGGTATGAATTTCTTGGAGAAAATAGTACTTTACCTGTAATTGTTAGTGCTGATCTTGATGATGAGCAGTGTACAAAATTGCTAAGAGTTCTAAGGAAGCGTAAGAAGGCAATTGGATGGACAATTTCAGACATTAAAGGTATAAGTCCTTCTATATGCATGCATCGCATTTTATTGGAGGACAATTGCAAACCAGTGGTGGAAACACAAAGAAGACTCAATCCAAACATGAAAGAGGTGGTAAGAAATGAAATTCTTAAGTGGCTTGATGCAGGTATAGTCTTTCCTATCTCCGATAGTGTTTGGATTAGTCCAATTCATGTGGTACCAAAGAAAGGTGGAATAACAACAATCGTGGGTAAAAATGATGAATTGATTCCATCTAGACTTGTGGTAGGGTGGAGAGTGTGTATTGATTATCGTAAGTTAAATACGGTAACAAGGAAAGATCATTTTTCCCTACCATTTCTCGATCAATTATTGGAGCGAATAGCTGGATATGAATTTTACTGTTTTCTTGATGGTTTTTCAGGATATAATCAAATAGCTATAGCTCCAGAGGATCAAGAGAAGACCACATTTACATGTCCTTATGGCACTTTTGCCTTTAGAAGAATGCCATTTGGTTTATGCAATGCTCCTGCAACTTTTCAACGATGCATGATGGCTATTTTTTCTGATTATATTGAGAAAATTATGGAGATATTTATGGATGATTTTTCTGTGTATGGTTCATCTTTTGACCATTGTCTTCATAATTTGGAATTGATTTTGCAGAGATGCGAGGAAACAAATCTTGTATTGAATTGGGAGAAATGCCATTTTATGGTAAAAGAAGGAATTGTCTTAGGGCACAAGATTTCCTCCAAGGGAATTGAGGTGGATAAAGCCAAAATAGAAGTCATCGAAAAATTGCCACCCCCAAGCAATGTCAAGGGGATAAGGAGTTTTTTAGGACATGCTGGCTTTTATAGACGTTTTATTAAAGATTTTTCTAAAATAGTAAAGCCATTATGTGATTTATTATGTAAAGATACTCCTTTTCAATTTAATGACAATTGTTTGGTTGCATTTGAAAGGTTGAAAAAGGAATTGATTTCGGCCCCAATTATAACTTCACCCGATTGGTCACTACCATTTGAATTGATGTGTGATGCAAGTGATTATGCGGTTGGAGCAGTTTTGGGACAAAAGAAAGAAGGACGATTGCACGTCATTTACTATGCTAGCAAGTTGCTAAATGAGGCACAACTCAATTATGCAACGACAGAAAAAGAGCTATTGGCAGTGATATTTGCTTTGGACAAATTTAGATCCTATTTAGTAGGATCTAAAGTTATTATATATACTGACCATTCAGCTCTTAAATATTTGCTGCATAAGAAGGATGCAAAACCTAGACTAATTCGGTGGATTCTTTTATTACAGGAATTTGATGTGGAGATAAAAGACAAAAAGGGATCGGAGAATCTAGTTGCAGATCATTTATCACGTTTGGAATATATCCCAATCAAAGATCAGGTTCCAATTCAAGAGAATTTTCCGGATGAGTTTGTCCTAGCACTTAGAAATTCTCCATGGTATGCAGATTTTGCTAACTACTTGGTCAGTGGAGAGATTCAAAAGGGGTTTAATTATCATCAAAAGAAGAAATTCTTACATGACGCCAAAAGTTACTTTTGGGAGGAACCATTGCTATACAAACATTGTGCCGATGGTATGATACGTAGATGTATTCCTGAAGATGAGGTACATAATGTTTTATATCATTGTCATAACCTTGAAACAGGTGGTCATTTCAGTACTTCAAAGACTGTGGCAAAGGTATGGCAATCAGGATTTTATTGGCCAACTATGTACCGAGATGCTAGGGAATATGTTAAAAATTGTGATGCATAGAACTGGAAATATATCTCGAAAAAATGAAATGCCCCTGACTACGTTCTTGGAAGTTGAGTTATTTGATGTATGGGGTATTGATTTTATGGGACCATTTCCTAGTTCTTTTAATAATAAGTACATCTTAGTAGCAGTGGATTATGTTTCTAAATGGGTTGAAGCAATCGCTTCACCTACTAATGACTCTAAGATTGTACTTAGATTCCTTAAAAAGAATATTTTCAGTAGATTTGGTATACCCAAGGCCATAGTAACTGATGAAGGGAAACATTTTTGTAACAGACAATTGGATTCCTTATTGTTTAAATATGGTTGTAGGCACAAGACATCACTTCCGTATCATCCTCAAGCCAATGGACAAGCAGAGCTAGCTAATAGAGAGATAAAGCTCATTTTGGAGAAAACTGTGAATAAATCACGCAAGGATTGGGCTACAAAGCTAGATGATACACTATGGGCTTACCGAACGGCATTTAAGACACCCCTAGGGATGTCACCGTATCGTTTAGTCTATGGGAAAGCTTGTCACCTACCTGTGGAGATTGAGCACAAAGCTTATTGGGCAATTAAATCTATTAACATGGATTTTAATTCTGCAGGAGAAAGGCGATTACTTGAGCTAAGTGAATTGGAGGAACACCGACTACATGCATATGAAAATGCCAAAATTTTTAAAGAAAAGATCAAATATTGGCATGACAAGCATATTATTCCAAAAAAATTTCAGGTAGGGCAAAATGTACTTTTGTTCAACTCACGCCTGAGGTTATTTCCAGGAAAATTGAAGTCAAGGTGGTCGGGACCATTTGAAGTTACTCAAGTATTTCCTTATGGAGCAATGGAAATAAAAGGAGAAAATGGTTCTCCATTTAAAGTAAATGGCCAAAGATTGAAGCCCTATTTGGCCGGAGAAAAGGTTCCTAAAGGAGTAAATTACTCCTTAGGAAATGCAATGGAGAATTAAAGAAGTTATAGGAAAGTCGAGCCAACGACTATAAACAAAAGCGCTTGTTGGGAGGCAACCTAATAATAATAGTGTATTTGTGAGTTTTTATGTGTTTCTTACATTCTGGTGTAAGTTAATTGACTAATTAGATGTATTTCACTTGTTTGTAGGAGATACGGGAGTTTTATCATCCAATTTGGAAGTACAATTGAAGAATATGTGTAAAAGGGAGTTTTTCTTACTAAATTGTGTTTTAAGTGCTTAAAATTCCCATGCATATGCATACATTGTGCATTTCAAGTGAGTTTTGGTGATATCATGGTTATAAAGGCTTATGGACTCATTTGATGTACATTTAATGCTCAAAAATGCCATTTTAGTGTAAAAATGCAAAAATGATCAAAGAACCCCACCCCTCGATTTTCAATGTAGATGTGTTTATTGTGTTTTGAGAGGTGGGATATTATGTTTATGGTATATTACATGTGCGTGGGAGGTTGGAATTGAGAAAAAGTTTGTCCAAGGTGAGATTTGGAATTGGCCAGAAAAGGGGAGAAAAAGTTGGAAAAAATTGCAGTTTCTGCAATTGTTGCAGAGACATAAGGATCCGAGCTCGGATCCTAAAAGCCCAGACAGATCAGACCACGGATCCATTGATCCGAGCTCGGATCCATTCCAACCCAGATAGATCCGAGGGCTCGTCTGTGTTTCTGTTGGGACTGATCCGAGCCCTATAGGATCCGAGGCCTTCCAGAAAGGATCCGACCTCGGATCCCTTCGCGGATATAGCAGAAACGAGGCTTCGTTTCTGCATTTTTTAAAACCTCTTTTCCCTCTATCAACCGAAACCCTTCTCTTTTCTTGCAATCTTCCATTTCATCCATAAAAATTCCAATTATTTCCAACAAACACCTTCCCTAACCTCTTGTGAGCATTAACCCTCAACAGATTCAAATCGAAAACATCAACTTTGAGGGTTTTGATCTTTTGATCTTCAAAACCTCAGTTAGGGCCACACCTGATTTCTGCAATTTGGGGGCTGATTTGGGCTGTTTTGGCTTCATTTTGTGCATTATTTCCATCTTCTATCATCTTCCTACACATTTGAGGTAACAATTTGCGAATTTCTTTGACAGTTTATAATTTTTTATTTTACATTTTTCTAGTTTTTGGGAATATTTTGATAATTGCATATTTGTTGGACTTCCTTGATACAATGGTGCTACATTGCTTTTAGATAGATTGTTATAACAATTTTTATGTTTATTTAGGGAATCATGGATTTGATTTTATTTTGTTGAATTTTTCTAGGTAAATGGACATGAATTTGGAAATGTATATATTTTGGATTTTAATTCTACAATTGTGCTACATTGTGATAATATATATCATTAGTAATGGTTGTTTGATTAGAATTGAGAAAATTGTTCTTATGGTGAGATGTTGTTCTTGTTGTTCATAAAGCAATGGGGAGATGTTGTGTTCAATTGATGTTTAAAGCTTAATGTGAGAGCACATTGTCATTGATAGTTTATTTTACTTTCAAATTTTATGCCATTTTTACAAATGATATTAATTCTTAACGTATTGGAAGTATTTTGCATATCATGACAACCGTGTTAATAATTTTCTTTATGAGAATTGGATTTGTGAGGTGTTAGGAAGCATAATTGCTTGAATTTTGAGGTTGTTGGCAGGTAGTTTAGCCCTTTTTCAAGGGGAAACTCTGCCGAAATTTTCTTAAAGTCTTGTTTATTAGTTGCGAGCAAGATTAAAATGTTTTGAATGCATATTCATCCTGATTGTGTGTAGATATTATGGCTCGCACAAGGAGGGCTATCATTCGTACTCCTACTCCTTCCTCAAGTGAGGAACACACACCTTCTCTGCATGAGGAGTCACCTGAGGAAGAATCTACTTCGCCGGAGCCACCACCTCGCTCTCGCCGGAAGACAGCGTCTACTAGCCGTGCCGAGCCACCGCCGGACTACGATACCACACGATTCACCTCGCTTGAAAACCAACAGTGGTATGAAGCCGGACTGGACAAGGAGATCATAATCGAAAAATATTTGGCACCGGAGGTGGATGCACATTATCACATTTCGACAGCATTCAAGCGACTTGGATGGGAGAACATCCTTCAGTTGCCCAAGTACTACTACCCCAACTTGG
>NW_020863296.1:0-25304 GCF_003713205.1 Coffea eugenioides | reverse complement strand
GATTTCACACGTCATTAATTTTGGTGGAGATTAAGTAATTTCATAAGTGTTCTTTTCATTAATTCATAAGTCAGCTATTGTCATTTTCAGGATTTTTTTTCCTTCATTGGATAGGATATGATATCAGCTTAGGTTCAAAATAGGAATTCAGCCTGGCCATAACAATTTCAATAATTTCATAAAGTCCCACATCTACACGGAATATATATGTGGGAAAGATTGCGTGTGTGTATATATATATATATATATATAATGCAAAACCAACATTATTAATAAATTAGACGGAAATCATATTGCACAATTTATTTGACCAAGTCCAGGGGTAATTCCAAAAAGATTCAGTTAGATTGGTAGATTTAGTGCAGTTTGCTAAAGTATGTGTAACCTTATTTGCTTCTCTAGGAATCCATTGAACATCAACATGAATTTGTTCTAATAAAACCAATCGCACATCTTCAATGTTACCTATTGTTACGAGCTGATATTCACTTGAGATAAGCATATTTTTAGTGAGTAATTTAGAATCAAAACTTTTTGGAGTCAGTTAAGATGTTTCATCTTTTATTCCCAATATAGAAATTTTTTCCGATCGCATTTTATTTGTTTGGTATTCATGCTTCTTTTAGCCTATTCTTGTTTGTTGTAAATTTTGCAAAAGTTGATCATAGAATGTAATTATAGAGAAAAAAATCAGAATCAATTAAGTTAAGTCCTAGGTATATTCTAGATTTTGACCTTTTTGGGTTTTTAAAAAAATTCTAAAATCTAGATGTAAAAGAAAATGAGAACGGCCCCTATAACCAAGATAATACAATCTTTTAATTACAGAATAATTATACCTATTTATGGCTTTGATTAATTTTAATTTTGTATTTATTTAGCATGTAGTCATATTTATTATTCCTTTACATTTTCACAACTTCCAGTTTAAAAAAAAATTACGCTTGGGAACCTTTAATAGTGGTGGATTTAAAGTGGGGGCCGTGCCCCACCAAAAACTCCTACAAACTCACTCTTTGAAAAAATTATGAATTTTTATAATGTGTTCCACTAGTTTTAAAATTACTTGTTGCCGTATTGTTGTCAAACAATGGAAAACAAATAAAGTACATGGTCTTCGGTTTTCTATTTAACTAAACTAAAGGAAGCTAAGCCAGAGTCAATCGAAACTTTTTTTAAAAAAAAAGAAAGGAAAATAAAACGGTAAAATAGCAAAATAACTTAGCAACTATTACTTTTATCCACCCCCCATCCTTTTTTAGTGTCATGTTTTCACCTTTTGGATATTCCAAAAAAGAGTCATCTTTTCGAAATCGACACTACTTCATAAGCTATTCCATTTTACCATTTGAGAAAATTAATTTTTTTTTTTGCGTGCCACTAGACTCAAAGAATTTAAATGTGAGGGCCCAATTTAAGGTTCGTCCAAAATCACCACATTCAAATTTAATAATTACATTTTTTTCTTAAAAGGTTGGACTTCCAAAAACAAAAAATTTAAAATTATGGCACATAGGGAGTGCAAGATTTTCATGGCCAATTTTTATATTTCAATTACTGTTTATTTTTTTGTTTGTCATCGAGAATATTGGTTGTCCTTATGACTTTCTTTTATTTTATTTTTTTTTCATCAGACTTGTTTTTTAGCATCCAATTCTTTGGCAGATTTTTTTGGTGTTTATCAGAGTCCAAACATAATAATCACATGTACTCGTAACAATTTGAAATCCCCGAATGACCCTCATACTTCGACAGAGGTAGTCCATTTATATTTAAATGAATACAAGACAGACAAATGGTAACAGAAACACATGAATACTGATTAAATTATCACTGAGCAGTGATGTTTCAATGATAACACAGACATGACCGTACGTTATTGGCAACTGACTATTGGCGGCACATATGCAATTCTAGTGAATTGTTGGCCTTTATTTTATTACAAAGTACGGTGCAAATTGTAGCAAGGTGCAAATTGTAGCAAGGTGCAAATTGTAGCAAATAGTAGGCTTTCAACAATTGTAGACACAGTAGCAAGCATAATGACGATGATGACCTTGGCCAGTCCAAATACATTCTCCGGAGTAAGCATGCTCTTTAGATTTGCAATAACTGTAGCACCGGTTAGGGTAACATGTCCCTGAATAGTGCTCGGCAGGCCTCTTGCAAAATTTAGCTTCAGCCATTGGCATCTCTGCATGAAACAAAGCAAAATAGAGAGCAAAATATGTAGAGTTAGTCCAAATATATGATGGATCGAGCCCGTCCATATAGGGGATAAGTGTTTGTTAATATTATAGGGTATGGTTTCTCTATGTCATTTTTTGTGTCAATCTCTATCTCATTTTCTAATTTTATGCCACATGTATTGTTACTTGCAACACTACACATGTATACTTGCAGTATATTCACATGTAACGAGAAATTAAAAAATGTGGGAGAAAATTCAAGAGTAGAATACAGGGCTAAACTTTGAGCAAAAACATTTATTGAAAAGCATATGGCGCATATGTAATACAAATTAATTGGTAAAATTTTGATTGTGAGTGTACATATGCATGATACATACGTATAACTATTCTAATTCATTGCTAGTGACAGCCATTTCTGTTTGAGAGGTAGAGACAAATAATTAAAACTTTGGGAATGTACAAATATACGCCATTCTGTGCATGTGTTCACCATTTAAGACTATAGAAGTGTAAACTCTCTCACTAAAGACTATCTACAACTTACTATTTGGTACGAGGAGGAGGAAGCAGATGAGCAGGGCAAAGAAGGTTGCGTAGCTAAATTGAGATTTAGCCATCTCCGATATCTTATTTTAGTTATGCTTGTGAGAAAACAAGTAAATGATGATAGCTATTTATAGCAAGAGATGGTGCAATTTTCCAAAACCTAATCGGTAGTTGTGTTGAAACTTCTTATCGCTGAATTGTTAAGAGAAAGCGACAAATATCAAAGAATTAAGACCAAGTCTAAGTCAGAATTAGCTTACAAAAGGAGTTTAAAAAATGCAACAACACCACCATTGCAAGATTTGAAATTTTTAAGTCCAGCAATTTCTAACTTCGCTTAGTAGAAAAGGTAACGAGCATTAGCATAATGTCACAAAGCTTAAGTCTTTAACAGCTATGCTAAGTACAAGTGTAGAACTATAAACTCATCTAGTTGCTGGATTGTCAGTTATATCATTTTCCATGTACAATCGACGGATGAAAAAAGCTCACCATTATGTCACCTACAAAATCTGTGCCTCGAGGATTAATAGTTAAAAAAAAACCTGTGCCTTGAGAAGAATAATGCATAAATGAAAACTCATTGTCTACAAGAAAAAGTTTTGTATGATGAATTTTCTTCTTCTTCTTCTTTTCCATTTTCATTTTGGAACATCAACTTAGAATGTAGAAGCCCCAAGGCAGAAAGGATGGTAGCAATGGAATGCTGATAATCGAGGTATTGTATACATGATACATATACACTTTGCATATATATATATATATGTACACATGGTCCATAATTTATGTTCAGGATTGATACTGATACGTTAGCCCTATATCCCTCAAGTTTTCAATGAACGTTCTTGTGCTTTATTTTCGGGCAACCAAAGATTGGCTAGTAAAGGAAGATGGAGTACAATTTTTTAGATTTTTTTTTGAGTTCATCGAGTAATTGTTTACATCTCATAGCATTATTTTCTCATACCTATGATCTATTTCAGTTTCCCGGACTATTTACATCATCAGAAGCAAGACATATTTAATTCACTAGAGACTGCTTTTCGACTCAGACAGTTGTTGCCAAATGGAGGATGGCAAAGAAAGTTGTGTAGCTAAATTGAGATTTTACCACGTCCAATATTTGTATTTCACAAACTTGTGGAATTAAAAAAAAAGCCAACGATAACCATTTATAGCAGAAGATATATAGCGAGCTGTTCAAATAATTTGAACCATTCTTGTCGTGGAAGATCAAAGAAGGGGAAATATACGAAAAGAATAAGATGCTAGATAAGAAGTTTAGTAAGCATCACTTATCCACGGACACAATAAATAACATTAGCACCAGTACAAAATATTTTACCTACAAAAACATGAAATTTTCACCATAAAAATCCATAGAAATGCAATTTTTAACACTTAAACTCCTAAATGCATATTTTCACTAGAATCTTAGTTAATTAACTATAAAACTAATTAAAACACACCAAAACTAACTAATAAAATATACTAAAAACACGTAAACTATGCACTTATCAATTAGCACCAGTACAAAATTTGAATTGATCAAAAGCCAGCATATTTTCCTACTGTTTTAATAAGATATATTGATTTAGGATTATTATACGTTAATATGTGAAATCTTGTTGCAAGTGGGCTATACAGTGGCATAGGTTACCTCAAATTGTAGTGAGGATGTTGATAAATCATTTTCTTCTTCGATTCATGCATGAAAGAAACCAAGTTATCTCACCTAAAATATTTTATGTCTTGTAGAATGTCACTTGAGTACAGAAACAAACATTCGTTTGTGTAAAGTAAATAAAAAATAGTTTGGATAATGGATACCCATTGGCAATTGATAAAAGCGGGCTCAGGTGCTAGTTTATTGGAAAAGTATAGTTAATTTGGAAAAGCATCACAATTTTTTTCTTTTTTTATTTGCAAAAATATCTGACCTACTCCTACTCCTACTCTATTGGGAGGAGTTTAAAGAGGTTTGTGTGGGAGTTAGGAGCGTGAAGAACCAAACCAGACAAGCATACTGTTGCACTTTCTGAAGTTTTTGAAAACAAGAAGTACTATACTTCTTGTGTGATACACTAAACGGTTTTTGAGCTCCTGACCTAGTGCATAGGAGACTTTTAAAGGGTCTTTTCCAAACAATCGGAAAGTATCCCAATTCAGAGGTATAATAAATATGATGTATGCATTTACTTAATAATTTAGGTATGATTTGAATGTTTTAACGAGTGCCTAATGAAAAATTCAATAACCAATTGCTCTGTTTGATGACACAATTATGAAATATTAAGGCTGTAACATGAGATAGTTTTCGAACCTACACCCAAACTTGAAAATAAAGTGGCTGACTCTTAATTCTCATAAATTTATCGAACCGAAGGACAACATTGGGCTGAACCAATTTTGGAGCCTTGAGTCTATATAGAGACATTAAATCCCAATTTGTCACTCAAAGACACTTGAGCAGCTATATGACCTTTAACGGATGAAAGTACTCAAAGTTCTACTAATAACCAACAGCAACCATCTCTTCGACATGCCAAGACACATACTTACAAAATTTCTACTTGAATATTCAAAGAAATGACAAGATTTATTTGTTCAGTCAAAAGACTCTTTGGGATTTCGCTAATAACATTGACATTTGGCCACTCAAGCAACAAGTACTACTCAAGAATATCCGTACAACATATGAATAAGTCAGCTATTGTTGCTTTCTCATTACACAAACACGGGATTGAATTCTTTACAAAAATTAATTTAGATTCCACGTCATTAATTTTGGTGGAGATTAATTAATTTCTTAAGTGTTCTTTTCATTAATTCATAAGTCAGCTATTGTCATTTCAGGACTTTTTTTTTTCCTTCATTGGATAGGATATGATATCAGCTTAGGTTGAAATTAGGAATTCAGCCTGGCCATAACAATTTCAATAATTTCATAATGACCCATATCTACACGGAATATAAATGTGGGGAAGATTGCGTGTGTGTGTGTCTATATATATATATATATATATATATATATATGTATGTATAAAGAAAATGCAAAACCAACGTTATTAATAAGTTAGCCGGAAATCATACAGCAGCACAATTTATTTGACAAAGTCAGGGGAGAATTCCAAAAAGATTCAGTTAGATTGGTAGATTTAGCGTAGTTTGCTAAAGTATGTGTAATCTTACAAAATTTCTACTTGAGTATTCAAAGAAATGACAAGATTTATTTGTCCGTGAAATTAACTGGAAAATCAATCAAGTCTGGCATTAATTGATGGCGTCTCTTTCATTTGTTGGTGACTTGGTCATTGTCATTGGCAGCTTGTCCATCCCAAGTTGGGCCATTCAACGCAGATCAGCTTTACAGGGGTAGGTAAGGCTTTGTAGTGGGATTTAATTTCTTTTCTTGTTCAGTCAAAAGACTCATTGGGATTTTGTTAATAACATTGAGTTGTGGCCACTGAAGCAACAAGTACTACTCCAGAATATCCGTACAACATATGAAAGTCAGCAGTTGTTGTTTTCTCATTACACAGACACAGGAATATTGAATTCTTTACAAAAATTAGTTTAGACTTCACATCATTAATTTTGGTGGAGATTAATTAATTTCATAAGTGTTATTTTCATTAATTCATAAGTCACCTATTGTCATTTTCAGGATTTTTCTTTCCTTCATTGGATAGGATATGATATCAGCATAGGTTCAAATTAGGAATTCAGCCTGGCCATAACAATTTCAATAATTTCATAAAGTCCCACGTCTTAACGTAATATATATGTGGGGAAGATTGAGTAGTAATATCCATTGTTTTACGTTAAGACGTGGGACTTTATGAAATTATTGAAATTGTTATGGCCAGGCTGAATTCATATATATATATATATATATATATATATATATATATATGTACATGTATATGTATTTGTATATAGAAAACGTAAAACCAATGAGTTTGTTTGGATAGAAGGTTCTTTGATATATTTATTTGAAATAATTACTGTAACACTTTTTCTGATATAATATATGTTAGATAAAAAGGTGGTTGGAAATTGTGTTCATGATGTAAGTAGAAAAAATTTTGAACTTTTTTTTGCAAATATTCCTATCCAAACAAGTTGTTAATAAGTTAGCTGGAAATCATACAACACAATTTATTTGACAAAGTCGGGAGGAATTCCAAAGAGATTCAGCTAGATTGGAACATTTAGCGTAGTTTGCTAAATTATGTGCAACCTTATTTGCTTATCTAGGTATCCATTGAACATCAATATGAATTTTTTCTAACAAAACCAATCGGACATCTTCAAAGCTACCTATTGTTATGAGCTGAAATTCACTTGTGATTAGCATATTTTTAGTGAGTAATTTAGAATCAAAACTTTTTGGGGTCATTTAAGATGTTTCATCTTTTATTCCCAATATAGAAGTTTTTCCTGACCGCTTTTATTGCTTTGGTATTCATGCTTCTTTTAGCCTATACTTTTTTTTTTCCCGAAACGATAGAAGTTTTTATTTCTACTAATAGAGAAATTACACTATTCGAGCAAAGGCTCAAGTTTTTCTTTACAAAAGTGTACTGAGACACTGAGGATCGAAGAATTCCTCATCAAAATGTAAATGCATTGCCTGCTTACTCAGTTTATGACTGAGACAATTAATGCTATCATTAGCGGACTGAAAATCAAATGAGGATATCGTAAACATTAAGCTAAGATCTGTTATGTATTGTATGTGGGCTGCTAGTAGCATGTTGCATGAAACTTGACCGTTGAGAAGCTTGTAAACCTGAAGGCTTGGTGTCTGAAGTTTGATACTGAAGCAGCCACGTTCCTTAAGCTTGCAAAGTGCCAACCGTATAGCCACAAGGTTGTCCAGTACTGGTGATCCGGTGCTTCTTTCTTTCATCAGCCACACTGCACTTAGTTGATGCAATCTGTTTTCTGCCGTAATGCCGATTCCCTATGTTCAGACCCTCGAGATGCTGTCCCACATGTACATTAAATTTTGCAAAAGTTAATCATTGAATGTCATTATAGAGAAAAAATCAGAATCAATTAAAGTTAACTCCTAGGTATATTCACGATTTTGACCTTTTTGGTTTTTAAAAAAAATCTAAAATCTAGATGTAAAAGAAAATGAGAACAGCCCCTATAACAAAGTTAATATAACCTTTTAATTATAGAATAATTATACCTATTTATGGCTTTGATTAATTTTAATTTGTATTTCTTTAGCATGTGGTCGTATTTATTATTCCTTTACATTTTCACAATTTCCAATTTAAAAAAAATTTTACGCTTGGGAGACTTTAATAGTGGTGTGGTGGATTTAAAGGGGGCCCCTGCCCCCCCCCCCCCCCTAAAAACTCCTACAAACTCACTCTTTGAAAAATTATGAATTTTTATAATGTGTTACACTAGTTTTAAAATTACTTGTTGCCCTATTGATATCAAACAATGGAAAACAAATAAAGTACATGGTCTTCAGTTTTCTATTTAACTAAACAAAAGGAAGCTTTTTGAAAAATATACAATAAAAAGGTAAATAAAATAGTAGTAAAATAGTAAAATAACTGAGCAACTATTACTTTTATCCTCCCTCCATCCTTTTCTAGTGCCATGTTTTCACCTTTTGGATAATCCAAACAAAGAATCATCTTTTCAAAATCAACACAACTTCTTAAGCTATTCCATTTTACCATTTGAAAAAGATTACTTTTTGCGTGCCACTAGACTCATAGAATTTAAATGTGGGGACCATGTTTAAGGTTCATCCAAAATCATCACATTCAAACTTAATAATTACATTTTTTTTCTTAAAAAGTTTGAATTCCAAAAAACAAAAAATCTCAAATTATGGCTCATAGGGAGTGCAAGATTTTCATGGTCAATTTTTATATTTCAATTACTGTTTATTTTTTGTTTGTCATCGAGAATATTGGTTGTCCTTATGACTTTCTTTTTTTTTCATCAGACTTGTTTTTTAGCATCCAAATCTTTAGCAGATTGCCAGTTACATCATTTTCCATGTACAATCGACGGATGCAAAAGCTCACCATTATGTCACCTACAAAATCTGTGCCTCGAGGATTAATAGTTAAAAAAAAACTGTGCCTTGACAAGAATAATGCATAAAAGAAAGTTCATTGTCTACAAGAAAAAGTTTTGTATGATTAATTTTCTTCTTCTTCTTCTTTTCCATTTTTCATTTTGGTACATCAACTTAGAATGTAGAAGCCACAAGGTAGAAAGGATGGCAGCAATGGAATGCTGATAATCCAGGTATTGTATGCATGATATATATACACTTTGCATATATATATATATATATATACACGATGGTGTTTTGGTGAGGGTTTAGTAGATTTCTGGGTTGACAGATGGTTACAGGATGATCCTTTGTGTCAACTTTATTGTCGGCAGGACTCTCCTCAATTCCTTGTGGCAGAATTCTTTATTGGGGACAAAAGGAATGAGGCAAAACTTAGGCTTTGGTTACCGGAACCTATAGTGTTTCAAGTTTTACAGGTACAGTTTGATCCGTTTAAGAAGGACTCCATGGCATGGTCTTCTTTTGCTAATGGGCTTTTTTCCATTTCCACTGCTTGGGAGACTGTCAGGAAAAGGAAAAACATCTCTCTGGTCTCCGGGTTGATTTGGAACGCAATTGTCCCTATTAAATTGTCTTTCTTTGTGTGGAGGTTGCTTCATAATCTTTTGCCTTTGGAGGAGAATTGACAGCAGAAGGGATTCATGTTAGTATCCAGGTGTGTATGCTGTCAATCAAGTACTGAATCGGCACTTCATGTCTTCCTTGATGGCCCTGTAGCCGTTGCTATTTGGGGACCATTTTTTCAACGTTTTTGGTCTGAAAAAACTGAAATTCTCTTGTGTTTCGGCTTTGTTGCTTCACTGGTTTCTTTCGTTGCCCAAGCTTAACAGGAATCACATACGAGTTGCTCTTGCGATTATAATTCTTTGGTTTATTTGGAAAGGACGCAATGCAGCGAGGTTTAAGGGGTAAATCACTTAGCTGCTCAAGTCATCTGGGAGGTGGAGGTTTTCTTAAATCGACTTGGTACAACAAAGGTATTCAAAAATTCTTCTTTCCAAGGAGATACAGATGTTATATGGCCATCTTTAGCTCCTTCATCTACAATTTTGCATCGGCATGTTGCCGTATCTTGGGGTAGACCATCTCCGGATTCTCTAAAGCTTAATACAGATGCAAGTGTCGTGCAAAATGTGGCCGCTGGGGGTGGGCTGGTTAGGAATCATCAGGGGGACGTCTTGGCGGCAAAGAACCTTTCCCTTTTATTTGGTTTGATTTTTGGTGTACAAAAGGCATGTTTGGTTTTGCAGTGGAAGTCGATTCGGCGGTGTTGGTGAAGTTGATTCTATTGAATTCTCTGGCCAAATGGCCACTATGCAATACACTGCGTCATATCAGGAAAATAATATCTCAGGCTTCAGTTGGGATTTCGCATGTCTTCAGAGAGGCGAATGGTGCAGCGGATAAATTAGCTAGCTTGAAATTGGGGTTACAGCAAATTTTTAACTCAACACAAGTGATAAGTGCATAGTTTACATGTTTTTAGTATCTTTTGTTAGTTAGTTTTGGTGTGTTTTATTTAGTTTTATAGATAATTAACTAAGATTCTAGTGAAAATATGCATTTTATGGTTTAAAGTGTGAAAATTGCATTTCTATGGATTTTAATGGTAAAAACTTCATGTTTTTGTAGTTTTATGATTCAATCATCAAATGGAGTGATTTGAGAAGATATTTGGATGCTTGATAGTGGTTTAAAGTGATAAAAAGAGAATATGAAGTGCAAGAGAAGAAATGCAATCAAGAATAAAAGGAAGCAAGTTTTCACGGCTTTGACACATCTTCGTATTTTGGCTATATCTTGAGCTAAAATAATCGGATTGAGGAGATTCTTATACCATTTTGAAGCTAAGAGATAGATCCACATTTGGTATGAAGACATCAAAATCCAGTTCAGTCATTTTCATTGTCAAAATGTCGAAATACAGAAGTATATTTTCATAGTCAAAAGCTGAAACACAACCCTGACCAGCCGAGGGTATTTTAGTCATTTCTCTATCCACAAAGCTCCAAATTGGACGATTCTTGATGCATTGGAAAGCTAACTCAAATAAATACAACTTTCATGTATTGCACAAGAGTTAGTTCAGCTTCTAACATCGAGAAAATATCAGTTGAACTTGAAAAAAAATAGAGCAAGTAAATCCGTGTTTGGATCTGTACTAGATCCGTCCTCGGATAAACTTCTGCAATCAGAGGCTACATCCGAGGGGAGGATCCGAGCTCGGATCTCTATGTTACAGGCCTCGGATTACAGGCCTCGGATCCTAATGTGCAGTGAAGATAAAAAGAAGAAAAATGAGATCCGAGAGGAATTTTGAGCAATGCGACCTCGGATCTGGCCCTCGGATCACCAATTTCGGCCCTGCAACTTGTGCTCTATTCACACAAGCTTTTTGACCAATTTATCTGCAAGAAATCCGGCTGGAGCTGAGCAAGCAAGTATAGAGAATTCAAGAAGCATCTTTTGGTGATTCCAAAAGGCAATTTACATTAACTTTAACAACTCACTATGAGTTTGAATTCCTCTATAAATAGAAGCCTTGGAGAACATTTTCAGAATTTTAGAAGGCTAGAGAAACTCACCAAAAATGTAGCTTTCACTAGATTTTTCTTAGTTCATTAGTTAGAGTAGTATAGTATAGGTAATGTAGTTTTTCCTTTTTGTATTTGTAGTTAGATTTGGATGAAGATTGGAGGAGCAAAGATGGAGAGTTCACTACAAGAAATTTGGTTTTCAGTGACAAGCCATTTTTGTCACAACAAAATAAAAAGTCGTCACTGATAACTTTTATTGACAACTTTCTAGTTGTCACAGAGTCGTCACTGAAGGCCCGTCGGTAAAAGTATATAGTGACGACAATAAAAGTCGTCAGTGAATGGAACTGCTTTGTGACAACTGATGTCGTCAATAATTATTGTAATTTTAGTGATGACATGGTATCTTGTCAATGATGTACAACTAAATGTCGTCACTAAAAGTGATATGTAATTGTCATTGGTATAGACTAATTACTGATGACTTTTGTTGTCACTAAACACTTTTTAATTCTATGACCACAGATTGTTATTAATGAAAAATTCTGATTCAATGATAACTCTTTATCACCATGAAAATTGAAAATTTTCCTACAACAATTATATCTATAAATGGAAAAAAATGACAATGATTTATAATTAGCAAATGAATACATCCATTGCATTACGAAATGTCAAAATATCATATAAGCATTCAAATATCATAATGAAGTTCAACAACACCCTATAGATAGTTTGATAAGTGGTATTTGGCCTAAATTTCACATATAACTCGAGGTAGCTTTACAAAACAAATCCAAGTCCCAAATTTCAACACAGAGCCGCTTCAGCAACACTCAGCTCCTCCCCTCAACACTCGGCTCCTCCCCTCAAGTAAAAGATTTGTAAGGCAGTTTCCAGCAATGGCTCCTCAAGCTGACACCACAAAAAAGCTTGATACAAAGGCTTAGGCAGCCAAGGTTGCCAAATTTGTCAAATCTGGGACAACTTTTAAGAAGAAAGCCAAGAAGATCCGGACCAAAGTTACCTTCCATCGTCCTAAGACATTGAAAAAGGACGGGAACCCGAAGTACCCACGCATCAGTGCTCCTCCTAGGAATAAGTTGGACCATTATCAGATTCTCAAATATCCTTTGACTACTGAATCTGCCATGAAAAAGATTGAAGATAACAATACCATGGTATTCATAGTTGACATCCGTGCTGATAAGAAGAAAATCAAAGATGCAGTGAAGAAGATGTACGACATACAGACTAAGAAAGTGAACACTTTGATCAGGCCTGATGGAACAAAGAAAGCATATGTTCGGTTGACTCCAGACTACGATGCTTTGGATGTGGCAAACAAGATTGGAATAATATAAACGAATTTAGTCATTGTTTTGTTCCGATCAAAGATACTGTCTTTTAAGTGTGGCAATTTGCTAGGCCGTTTTGTTGTGAAAAAAAAAATACCAAATTTCAACACAAGGGGGAATTTTTAACATCAGACAAAATTTCACTAAACCTTGCCATTTCCCAATTTCACTATATCTCTTGTAGTTCGGTTGCTTAGCTAAAATTTGCAATCCAATAAGAACCTCAATAATTAAAGCTGGACATTCAAAATCAGCCCCCAAACAAAATCAAAATCAGCCCCAAACTAATGCACCAAATTAGCTCAAGAAATAAGTACTGCTATTAAACTTCAGCCTCAAAGGAATAATATAACAAGTTGATAAGGCAACAAGCACTACTATAACAAGTACTGATATAAGTACTGCTATGAACAATATAACCAGTTGATAAGACGATAAGCACAACACTAAAGGAAAAGCAACTTCAGTTCACTTGCTTAGCTAAAACATTCAAATAAACTAAACTAAACTAAACCAAAACAATCCAAACTAATGCACCACAGAGGATACAAGGTGTCAAGTATGATAACCAAAGTAATGTCGATCATGATATAAGGTGTCAAGTAGGAGCAATGTGTACCAACATAACTAGAATGTTTCTTTGCCATTTAAAAGCAAATAACAACTTTCTTGTTCTAGATCTCTGAAATTACTTTTGCTGTTTGTCATGGTGTATTAATTCCATAGAAAACCAGCACCCCTTAATATTGTATTCCAATCAAACTAGTGAGTTAGGCAAGTGGCGGGACATTGCAAAACATTCACAGTGAAATTTACTTCAAGAATGGCACCAAAAATGGGAACCATTCATGTGAAAAGAAAAGGTATTACCTCAAGGAATGCCTTCAAAACCCACATAAAAGTTAGTATTATTACTCCGTTAACAGAAAATCCAACCTACATCCAGCAAAAAGTTTGTGATTATACAGTATAAAATAATGCTATATGGAGAACAAACTACCATGTAAGACATGAAACTATCAATAATTAGCAATTAACTGTGGCAAGATGTACACTTCTCAATTTAGCATTATTCCAAGTAGAAGAGGCAAAGCCATATTAATTTGAAAAGGGACATATAGATAGCTGGGGGAGATGGAAAGCAGGTTTTATAGTGAATATTGGGCTAATAGATAATATGATAGCACTTAGCAGTACTCAAAAGGATAAAAATGGCTTGGAACTCTGGAGAAAGAAGAGTGATTCTGGACACGAATTGCAAGGCAGCTTTGGAACTAATACAAGGAGCAGGACAGGACTCACCACTATACAATCTAATATGTCAGATCAGGAATGTTTTAAGCAGGGATCGGGAATCCTGGCTACAACATGTTTGGAGAAAGAAGTAAGTGTGCAGACTAGCTAGCTAAAAGTAGTGTCAACAAAGAATCTGGGATGCAGATTATAACAGAACCGCCACAGGAACTTAGTGAATTGCGTGGTGCAAATATTTTAGGGGCTGCGACCCTATGTTTTGTTTCTGTTTAAGAGGTTTGACCTCTCCCTTGTAAACTTAACAAAAGGAACATACTAGGCAGAGAAGTAACTGCGGTCAACACATTTGCAAGCAAAACATTTTGGCCAAAGCACCTTTGCCCTTAAAAAATAGTGAAACATGTGAAATTCAGCACAAGTAAGGCTAACAAGTATATTCTGGAGAATCATGGACTCTCAAAACATACCATAAGAAGCTGTCCATGCTGTTCTAATAACATTCCTAGTTCATGAATTTTTACGGAGGAAGATCTTTTTTCACATCAAAACTAATTGATGAGTTTTGGTCCTCTTACCAAGCTCTTCCAAAGTGATACTAGTACAAGTCCTTAAGTAGACTTGAGATGCAGCCTTAGAACTCTATCACCAGATTTCTCAGTCACCAGATGCAACACCTTAGACTTGAGATGCAACCTTAGAGGTTTGTGTTCTAGAATGAATTTATAAGTTAGCAGAAAAAAAAAGTCTACAGTATCTCAACTTGCAGGACTACATCCATAGCTAATATACAGCTTTTAAGGCAAAGTACAAATGCAATGATTTGGAGCAACTTGTCCAGGTTTCTAAAAAAATAAATAAATGGAAACAAAGGAAATGAGAGTCGATTTGTGAGTGTGCACATTTACACAAAGATAGAGCACTTCCAACAGGAAAACATTAGGAAAGAGCTTGAAGTCTTGACAGACATATTTCAATCACCTCAATTCAAGAAACATTCAAGGCTGCTTTTGAACCAGACTAAGTGCATGGATCTAAACGAGTTGAATTTTGAAGTGAAAAAAATGTTGCTTTTGAAAAGCATTCAAATCTGTAGAATTTACTCTTACTACCTTAATTGTAATGCATTTAGCTCTACAAACAACACCACAATACTACCTTAATTGTAATGCATTTAGCTCTACAAACAACACCACAATGATGATTTGTAGACGCTTTAAGTAAAACTGAAAAGGGGACGCTTTGAACACATACCAGGAATTGCTGAAAAAGGGACGCTTTGCAGTTTAATGTGAAATTAAAACCAAAAAATAAAATAAACCAAGCGCTTGAAAATAGAATAACCAAGAATTTGATAAAATCTTAAAGAAACATACAATCTAAATTTTTTTAGAAAGCAAAATCCAACGGTTTCAGAGAATAATATATCAAACCCAATAAAGAACAAAATCTTCAAAATAAGAACATGCTGCTAATGTTCAATTAGACTAGTAACAATAAAGTTTATAAAAAGGGGGGGGGAGAATTTCCCTTAGTCACCGCCGGCTTGGTGCAGGTGTTCTTCTTGCGCTTCTTGGCGCCACCGTCGAGGTGGAGAACGAGGTGGAGGGCTGACTCCTTCTGGATATTGTAGTCGACTAGGGTGCGGCTGTCCTCGAGCTGCTTGCCAGTGAAGATGAGGTGCTGCTGGTCCGGGGGATGCCCTCCTTGTCCCGGGCAGAAATTTTTTTAAAAAACAAATTTGGGGAGAAATTGAAACAATTGATCATCTAAGTAGGGTAGAAAAGGTGATTGCTAATTAGGGTAAGAAACTTTGGGGAAACTAGACAAATGATAGAGAAGAAGAGAATTTACCCAAAACTTGAATGTTGGGAACACAAAATCGGGTCAATAAAAATTGGGGGAAATTGATTACTAAGCAAGAAGACAGAAACTTGCCTTTTTACAGCACATGCTCTGAGGAAATATATCAAAATCAGTAGCCCAATAAGGAGGAATGCTCGAGCATTAGTGAGAAAGAAATTGAGAGGGGTCGAAGTGAGAGAGAGACCGAGAGAGACAGTGAGAAGGCCAGCGAGTGAAAATGTGAGAATTAGAAGTGTATCAGACTTAGCCCAAAAGTGGTAGACTTGTACTCTTTCATTTTGAAATTTGCTTTTTAAAGAATGCCTCCACCAATTTTCAATTCCCGCTGTTTCTTTTTCATTTTGAACGAAAAATTTGATCCAATTTTTAGTTTTATCTTTTTATTTAGATTCTCAAAGAAAGGTTATTTTCTTTGTATTAAATTAAAAATTTTAATTAAGTATACTAGATCGGGAATCTACTTTCATATTATTTTAAGAAATAATTCATTATTTTTAAACATGGAAAAAGAAAAATCTTAATTATGTGTTAAGAACTTTCTATCAGTTTCTAGAAAATTTTGTTAGTTTTGTCTAATAGTACTATATTTTTTTTAGATGTCTTATATTGAAGAATCATGAATGTAAACTTGCACGAAACTATAGTATACGTATTGATTTGTAAGAAAAATATGTATTCGTTTTGACTTTTAGCAAATCAACATTAAATTTGAAGGAATTGCAGTAATTAGTAGTCCTGATTTCATTAATTAACTTATATAACACAACTAATTCCGCTTTTCATCAAAATGAATTTGTACTTAATGAGTTTCAACATTCGACCAATTAGATGTCAAGGAGTCATTGACAGTACCCAAAATTAATGTATTTGAATTTAGAGGCCTTGAGTTCTAATTGTAATAGTTTATATAGTTGTTCTAACTAAAAACTTTCATTAATTTTTTTCAGTTAAAAACTTATTGAGTAACTATGACTAGTTTAATAAATTATCAAATTTTAAAAAAATTAAATTAATATTTAAGTAACTATGACTAGTCTAATAAATCATCAAATTTTAAAAAAAATTAAATTAATATTGAGGCTCACAATTAATAAAGTCATAGTTAATAAATCATCAAATTTAAAAAAAATTAAATTAATATTGAGACTCACAATTAAATAAAGTCATAGTTAATAAATCATCAAATTTTAAAAAAAATTAAATTAATATTGAGGCTCACAATTAAATAAATGCATTAGAGATGTTCAAGTTAGTGATGATACTTATGTTGTCACTAACTACACTATAGTTTTACTGACAAAAATTGGCCGTCAATAAACATAAACAGTGACAACAATGAAAAGTTGTCAAAGAAAGTGGTAGAATTACTGACAACTTTTATCAAGTCTTCACTATCGCAAAACTCGCGCCTTCCAAGTCCCATGGCGCGAAGTAGTTTTGTGACGACAATTAAAGGTTGTCACTGAAAACTCAGTTGCTTTGAGTCAATTGTGACAACCTTCAAAGTCGTGACTAAACAACCTCATTTTGTGACGACTTTTTGTCGTCACAAAGAAATGTTGTCACTAATGACCTTTTTTCTTGTAGTGGTTAGAGCTCATGTGACAAAGGTGATTTCTCTCCTATCACTTTTTCTTTTGTATTTGAGTTCATGTTTATCTATAGTACAAGTTTGGATTTGTGTTTTTATATGTGTTTCTAAAGTTTATGCCTAGAGTTATGGTTGAACTTGCTATATCTTGTTAGTGATGTTTATTTGGTTATGTGATGATATTATTTGGCAAGGTTTGGTCCCTCTCTAGAATATTGTATTTTCCTCTTCCTTTTATAATAAAATTGGGGATGGTTTTTGTGGAAAATATATATATATATATATGCACATGGTCCAAATTTTATGCTCAGGATTGATACTGATACTTTAGCCCTATATCCCTCAAGTTTTCAATGCACGTTCTTGTGCTTTATTTTCTGCCAACCAAGACTAGCTTGTAAAGGAAGATGGAGTACAAGTTTTTAGATTTTTTTTTTGAGTTCATCGAGTAATTGTTTACATCTCATAGCATTATTTTCTCATACCTATGATCTATTTCAGTTTCCTGGACTATTTACATCATCAGAAGCAAGACATATTTAATTCACTACAGACTGCGTTTCGGCTTAGACAGTTGTTGCCAAAAGGAGGAAGCCAAGGAGGCTGGCAAATAAAGTTGCGTAGCTAAGTTGAGATTTTACCACGTCCAATATTTGTATTTCATAAACTTCTGGAATTAAAAAAAAAAAAAGCCAACGATAACCTGATACGTTGACATTTGAATCATTCTGCGGCATTTGTTTAATAATTCTTTCATCGGCTAACCTATTGCGTGCACTCTACGAATCTAATCCTAAGCAATTGAAGATAAAATATTGATAATATTGCTCTGTTTTGTAGACTCTTGAGAAGCATATCTGTTGATTCTTTCTTTCTCCAAAAATAAAAGATTCTTTCTGTCTTTCTTTCTTATTTTAAAACACATCATAAAATTTCATGAATGAAATTTGTATTAATGGATAAATTTACACAGATATAACAATCTGAAAACCAAGAGACATCGTATACTTGAAAAATTAATGAAATTTTCACTGTAAAATTTCAAGAATATCTATGAATCTCTCCACCCGGTGGAATACTATTCTTTTTTTTCCCGCCGGAATGCTGTTCATATGTACCAATTCTTGGATGGAGTAAATTGTTGTGAGAAGTTTGTAATTTCCCAACTTGGTCCATTCAACATAGATCAGCTTTACAGAGGTAGGTACGGCTTTGTAGTGGGATTTAATTTCTTTTCTTGTTCAGTCAAACGACTCTTTGGGATTTTGTTAATAACATTGACTTATGGCCACTCAAGCAACAAGTACTACTCAAGAATATCCGTACAACAAATGAATAAGCCAGCTATTGTTGTTTTCTCATTACACAAACACAGGATTGAATTCTTTACAAAAATTAATTTAGATTTCACACGTCATTAATTTTGGTGGAGATTAATTAATTTCATAAGTGTTCTTATCATTAATTCATAAGTCAGCTATTGTCATTTTCAGGATTTTTTTCCCTTCATTGGATAGGATATGATATCAGCTTAGGTTCAAATTAGGAATTCAGCCTGGCCATAACAATTTCAATAATTTCATAAAGTCCCACATCTACACGGAATATATATGTGGGGAAGATTGCGTGTGTGTGTGTGTGTGTATATATATATATATATAATGCAAAACCAACATCATTAATAAATTAGACGGAAATCATACAGCACAATTTATTTGACCAAGTCCAGGGGTAATTCCAAAAAGATTCAGTTAGATTGGTAGATTTAGCGCAGTTTGCTAAAGTATGTGTAACCTTATTTGCTTCTCTAGGAATCCATTGAACATCAACACGAATTTGTTCTAATAAAACCAATCGCACATCTTCAATGTTACCTATTGTTACGAGCTGATATTCACTTGAGATAAGCATATTTTTAGTGAGTAATTTAGAATCAAAACTTTATGGAGTCAGTTAAGATGTTTCATCTTTTATTCCCAATATAGAAATTTTTTCCGATCGCATTTTATTTGTTTGGTATTCATGCTTCTTTTAGCCTATTCTTGTTTGTTGTAAATTTTGCAAAAGTTGATCAGAGAATGTAATTATAGAGAAAAAAATCAGAATCAATTAATTAAAGTCCTAGGTATATTCTAGATTTTGACCTTTTTTGGTTTTTTAAAAAATTCTAAAATCTAGATGTAAAAGAAAATGAGAACGGCCCCTATAACCAAGATAATACAATCTTTTAATTACAGAATAATTATACCTATTTATGGCTTTGATTAATTTTAATTTTGTATTTATTTAGCATGTAGTCGTATTTATTATTCCTTTACATTTTCACAACTTCCAGTTTAAAAAAAATTACACTTGGGAACCTTTAATAGTGGTGGATTTAAAGTGGGGGCCCGTGCCCCACCAAAAACTCCTACAAACACACTCTTTGAAAAAATTATGAATTTTTATAATGTGTTCCACTAGTTTTAAAATTACTTGTTGCCCTATTGTTGTCAAACAATGGAAAACAAATAAAGTACATGGTCTTCGGTTTTCTATTTAACTAAACTAAAGGAAGCTAAGCCTGAGTCAATGGAAACTTTTAAAAAAATAGAAAGGAAAATAAAACGGTAAAATAACAAAATAACTCAGCAACTATTACTTTTATCCACCATCCATCCTTTTTTAGTGTCAGGTTTTCACCCTCTGGATATTCCAAAGAAAGAGTCATCTTTTCAAAATCAACACAACTTCATAAGCTATTCCATTTTACCATTTGAGAAAATTACTTTTTTTTTTTTTTGCATGCCACTAGGCTCAAAGAATTTAAATGTGAGGGCCCAATTTAAGGTTCGTCCAAAATCACCACATTCAAATTTAATAATTACATTTTTTTCTTAAAAGGTTGGACTTCCAAAAACAAAAAATTTCAAATTATGGCACATTGGGAGTGCAAGATTCTCATGGCCAATTTTTATATTTCAATTACTGTTTATTTTTTTGTTTGTCATCGAGAATATTGGTTGTCCTTACGACTTTCTTTTTTTTTTCTCATCAGACTTGTTTATTAGCATCCAATTCTTTAGCAGATTTTTTTGGTGTTTAATTATCAGAGTCCAAACATAATGATCACATGTACTCGTAAGATACTTCGACAGAGGTAGTCCATTTATATTTAAATGAATACAAGACAGATGGTAACAGAAACACATGAATACTGATTAAATACTGAGCAGTGATGTTTCAATGATAACACAGACATGACCGTACGTTATTGGCAACTGACTGACATAGGAACAACAACTATTGGCGGCACATACGCAATTCTAGTGAATTGTTGGCCTTTATTTCATTACAAAGTACGGTGCAAATTGTAGCAAATAGTAGGCTTTCAACAATTGTAGACACAGTAGCAAGCATAATGACGTTGATGACCCTGGCCAGTCCAAATACATTCTCCGGAGTAAGCATGTTCTTTAGATTTGCAATAACTGTAGCACCGGTTAGGGTAACATGTCCCTGAATAGTGCTCGGCAGGCCTCTTGCAAAATTTAGCTTCAGCCATTGGCATCTCTGCATGAAACAAAGCAAAAGAGAAAGCAAAATATGTAGAGTTAGTTCAAATATATGATGGATCGAGCCCGTCCATATAGGGGATAAGTGTTTGTTAATATTATAGGGTATGGTTTCTCTATGTCATTTTTTGTGTCAATCTCTATCTCATTTTCTATTTTTATGCCACATGTATTGTTACTTGCAACACTACACATGTATACTTGAGAGAAATTAAAAAATGCGGGAGAAAATTCAAGAGTAGAATATAGGGCTAAACTTTGAACAAAAACATTTATTGAAAAGCATGTGGCGCATATGTAATACAAATTAATTGGTAAAATTTTGATTGTGAGTGTACGTATACATGATATATACGTATAACTATTCTAATTCGTTGCTAGTGACAACCATTTCTGTTTGAGAGGTAGAGACAAATAATTAAAACTTTGGGAATGTACAAATATACGCCATTCTGTGCATGTGTTCACCATTTAAGACTATAGAAGTGTAAACTCTCTCACTAAAGACTAGCTACAACTTACTATTTTGTACGAGGAGGAGGAAGCAGATGAGCAGGGCAAAGAAGGTTGCGTAGCTAAATTGAGATTTAGCCATCTCCGATATCTTATGTTAGTTATGCTTGTGAGAAAACAAGTAAATGATGATAGCTATTTATAGCAAGAGATGGTGCAATTTTCCAAAACCTAATCGGTAGTTGTGTTGAAACTTCTTATCGCTGAATTGTTAAGAGAAAGCGACAAATATCAAAGAATTAAGACCAAGTCTAAGTCAGAATTAGCTTACAAAAGGAGTTTAAAAAATGCAACAACACCACCATTGCAAGATTTGAAATTTTTAAGTCCAGCAATTTCTAACTTCGCTTAGTAGAAAAGGTAACGAGCATTAGCATAATGTCACAAAGCTTAAGTCTTTAACAGCTATGCTAAGTACAAGTGTAGAACTATAAACTCATCTAGTTGCTGGATTGTCAGTTATATCATTTTCCATGTACAATCGACGGATGAAAAAAGCTCACCATTATGTCACCTACAAAATCTGTGCCTCGAGGATTAATAGTTAAAAAAAAACCTGTGCCTTGAGAAGAATAATGCATAAATGAAAACTCATTGTCTACAAGAAAAAGTTTTGTATGATGAATTTTCTTCTTCTTCTTCTTTTCCATTTTCATTTTGGAACATCAACTTAGAATGTAGAAGCCCCAAGGCAGAAAGGATGGTAGCAATGGAATGCTGATAATCGAGGTATTGTATACATGATACATATACACTTTGCATATATATATATATATGTACACATGGTCCATAATTTATGTTCAGGATTGATACTGATACGTTAGCCCTATATCCCTCAAGTTTTCAATGAACGTTCTTGTGCTTTATTTTCGGGCAACCAAAGATTGGCTAGTAAAGGAAGATGGAGTACAATTTTTTAGATTTTTTTTTGAGTTCATCGAGTAATTGTTTACATCTCATAGCATTATTTTCTCATACCTATGATCTATTTCAGTTTCCCGGACTATTTACATCATCAGAAGCAAGACATATTTAATTCACTAGAGACTGCTTTTCGACTCAGACAGTTGTTGCCAAATGGAGGATGGCAAAGAAAGTTGTGTAGCTAAATTGAGATTTTACCACGTCCAATATTTGTATTTCACAAACTTGTGGAATTAAAAAAAAAGCCAACGATAACCATTTATAGCAGAAGATATATAGCGAGCTGTTCAAATAATTTGAACCATTCTTGTCGTGGAAGATCAAAGAAGGGGAAATATACGAAAAGAATAAGATGCTAGATAAGAAGTTTAGTAAGCATCACTTATCCACGGACACAATAAATAACATTAGCACCAGTACAAAATATTTTACCTACAAAAACATGAAATTTTCACCATAAAAATCCATAGAAATGCAATTTTTAACACTTAAACTCCTAAATGCATATTTTCACTAGAATCTTAGTTAATTAACTATAAAACTAATTAAAACACACCAAAACTAACTAATAAAATATACTAAAAACACGTAAACTATGCACTTATCAATTAGCACCAGTACAAAATTTGAATTGATCAAAAGCCAGCATATTTTCCTACTGTTTTAATAAGATATATTGATTTAGGATTATTATACGTTAATATGTGAAATCTTGTTGCAAGTGGGCTATACAGTGGCATAGGTTACCTCAAATTGTAGTGAGGATGTTGATAAATCATTTTCTTCTTCGATTCATGCATGAAAGAAACCAAGTTATCTCACCTAAAATATTTTATGTCTTGTAGAATGTCACTTGAGTACAGAAACAAACATTCGTTTGTGTAAAGTAAATAAAAAATAGTTTGGATAATGGATACCCATTGGCAATTGATAAAAGCGGGCTCAGGTGCTAGTTTATTGGAAAAGTATAGTTAATTTGGAAAAGCATCACAATTTTTTTCTTTTTTTATTTGCAAAAATATCTGACCTACTCCTACTCCTACTCTATTGGGAGGAGTTTAAAGAGGTTTGTGTGGGAGTTAGGAGCGTGAAGAACCAAACCAGACAAGCATACTATTGCACTTCTGAAGTTTTTGAAAACAAGAAGTACTATACTTCTTGTGTGATACACTAAACGGTTTTTGAGCTCCTGACCTAGTGCATAGGAGACTTTTAAAGGGTCTTTTCCAAACAATCGGAAAGTATCCCAATTCAGAGGTATAATAAATATGATGTATGCATTTACTTAATAATTTAGGTATGATTTGAATGTTTTAACGAGTGCATAATGAAAAATTCAATAACCAATTGCTTTGTTTGATGACACAATTATGAAATATTAAGGCTGTAACATGAGATAGTTTTCGAACCTACACCCAAACTTGAAAATAAAGTGGCTGACTTTTAATTCTCATAAATTTATCGAACCGAAGGACAACATTGGGCTGAACCAATTTTGGAGCCTTGAGTCTATATAGAGACATTAAATCCCAATTTGTCACTCAAAGACACTTGAGCAGCTATATGACCTTTAACGGATGAAAGTACTTAAAGTTCTACTAATAACCAACAGCAACCATCTCTTCGACATGCCAAGACACATACTTACAAAATTTCTACTTGAATATTCAAAGAAATGACAAGATTTATTTGTTCAGTCAAAAGACTCTTTGGGATTTCGCTAATAACATTGACATTTGGCCACTCAAGCAACAAGTACTACTCAAGAATATCCGTACAACATATGAATAAGTCAGCTATTGTTGCTTTCTCATTACACAAACACGGGATTGAATTCTTTACAAAAATTAATTTAGATTCCACGTCATTAATTTTGGTGGAGATTAATTAATTTCTTAAGTGTTCTTTTCATTAATTCATAAGTCAGCTATTGTCATTTCAGGACTTTTTTTTTTCCTTCATTGGATAGGATATGATATCAGCTTAGGTTGAAATTAGGAATTCAGCCTGGCCATAACAATTTCAATAATTTCATAATGACCCATATCTACACGGAATATAAATGTGGGGAAGATTGCGTGTGTGTGTGTCTATATATATATATATATATATATATATATATGTATGTATAAAGAAAATGCAAAACCAACGTTATTAATAAGTTAGCCGGAAATCATACAGCAGCACAATTTATTTGACAAAGTCAGGGGAGAATTCCAAAAAGATTCAGTTAGATTGGTAGATTTAGCGTAGTTTGCTAAAGTATGTGTAATCTTACAAAATTTCTACTTGAGTATTCAAAGAAATGACAAGATTTATTTGTCCGTGAAATTAACTGGAAAATCAATCAAGTCTGGCATTAATTGATGGCGTCTCTTTCATTTGTTGGTGACTTGGTCATTGTCATTGGCAGCTTGTCCATCCCAAGTTGGGCCATTCAACGCAGATCAGCTTTACAGGGGTAGGTAAGGCTTTGTAGTGGGATTTAATTTCTTTTCTTGTTCAGTCAAAAGACTCATTGGGATTTTGTTAATAACATTGAGTTGTGGCCACTGAAGCAACAAGTACTACTCCAGAATATCCGTACAACATATGAAAGTCAGCAGTTGTTGTTTTCTCATTACACAGACACAGGAATATTGAATTCTTTACAAAAATTAGTTTAGACTTCACATCATTAATTTTGGTGGAGATTAATTAATTTCATAAGTGTTATTTTCATTAATTCATAAGTCACCTATTGTCATTTTCAGGATTTTTCTTTCCTTCATTGGATAGGATATGATATCAGCATAGGTTCAAATTAGGAATTCAGCCTGGCCATAACAATTTCAATAATTTCATAAAGTCC
>NW_020863295.1:0-26167 GCF_003713205.1 Coffea eugenioides | reverse complement strand
TTTAAAACCTGACTATCAGCAAAATTTCTATCTAGACACAGCAGGTGATGATGAGGTTTGCAGGTGGTTTTGGCAGCAAAAGATACCCAGAACCAAAGAAAATGATTAAGTTTGTAGTTTGAATTTAGATCTATCTTAAATTGGAAAAGTTTGGAAATCTTGAGGCTAAATACAATAATTGTAGGTGCTCCAAGGTAGCAATTAATTGTGATTCTATCTTGAGTTTGCCAGCAGTGGTGGTTCAAGGAAGAGCTACGGTCAATTGGCTGCCAAAGCTGGCGGTATGTGCCGCGAGGAAGAAAGAAAAAAAAATATTTTATCCTGATACCTAAACCTAAAAAGTTTTTACCAAGCAATATGTATTGGAATGATGACATAGAGCCATACCCTACTAATTATTTATATATGATACCAATTCCAATTACAATTCCGGTTCACGAACCAAGCACCCCCTGAATAGAACCCAGTGATCAAGTGTGTTTGTTCCTCATAACGTGCTTAAAGGGGGCTGAAGTATAAAGTTGTACATCAAATTCAATGGATACTGGTAACCTTAAATATAAATAAAGTAATGGTTGAAATCTGCTAATCTAATGGGTGTATGGTGCGAGTTTCTTCGTCTACTATGAGCATTCCCACCAGGAGTTTTTCCAGTTCTAATTAAGTTCAACTTCACAGTTCTCTGAGCCTCGTCTAAACTTCATTAACTTCTTACACACTGATGCAGGCCAGTTTCCGGACTTGCCATCTGCTAAATCACCGCCTATAGTTATCCTCTCCAGTGCAGCTCCGTGCTGCAAAATATACTTCGTAAACTCGCACTCAAATTCAGACCCTTTGAAATTTCTGATTTGGACTTCCTTGAGCTTTTGAGTCAAACATAGAGGCTAAACGTCAGGAGCAGAAAAATAAATGCCCTAGCCTGTGCTTCTGCTGCCTATGCCCTGCCAAAGTAAAGAAAAGTTTTGTTGCCTATTTTCCTCTAGGTAGGGGGTTGAAGGTCTTTTTTAGCTGAATTCCTCACTTCTTAGATTATGGAGGGAGAAGAATCAGAATTGAAACTCGTCAACTAAAAGAAGAAAATCACGGCCAACAAAACATATTGGAACTGGGCCATATCCTACTCCGTTGACATTTAACTGATTAGTTTATCTCAATTACCTGCAGGTTAACAATGAGCACTTCGAGATTGGGGACATGCTGAATCCATGATACCATAAGCGGAGAACTGTCATTGTTTGGAGTGAGCTCCAACCGTGCTAGATTAATGAATTCTGGCAAAAAGCGAACAAAGGAGCCGAGAACCTTTTCAAGAAATGCTAAAATCAGTAAAGTAATCAAGAAGTGATGGAATTGGAGATTCACTGCAAAGGTTGTACAACCAAAAATGAGCAATCACACCTGCAACAGTTCAGCGGATAGCTTTAGTGACTGGATGTTGTGCGTTACGCTAAAAGGCTTGAACAGTTTGGCACCCAAGTTATCAATTTGTCTAAGAGATAAATCAGCTCTTGCAAGAGATTCACATGTGCAGATATTAAAAAAGCCCAGTGCATGCACAGATGCTGCAACAAGATTGATCTTTAAATAAAGAAGATGTGGTGCATCGATGTCAATTTTGTGCAATCTACAATATGTATCAACTATTGTCAATTTTCTTAGCGTTGGAATGGAGAGATGTAGACCTTCAATTCCCCCATGTTCAAGGTGATCTATACCTCTAACCATGGATAGCCTGAACCAAATAGCAGATCCCCCGAACCGTTATGAGATTCTGCAAGCACACCAATTTGGGAACTTTGAGATTTAATCTCCCATGTACTTTTAAGACTAACAGTTATGCACAAAAATATTTCCCTTGGCAAGCTGATGCAATTGTCGTGGTATTCTAAAATACAGATGTCAAGAACTTGAATGTCACGCCAAAGTACAGCAGGTATCCATGACTTTGTCAAGGAAGTTTCAGGAAGCTTTTGGCATTTCAGTCGAAATTCTTCTATACAATGTGCTTTGCACAATATAAGCCGCCTACTAACAAAATCGACAAAACTTTGCCCTGATTTTTCTCTGTTAGCATTGTTATTTCTCGCTGCTGAAGATGTAAAAGCAAGGAATCATCGAGGTCAATCTTGGGAACCAAGAGAGAAATATATTGTTGCGGAAGCTCTACCAAATTAAGGTATAACGAGTAAATTATTGTACCTAAAATTGCAAAATGGTAATTCTCAGGAAATATTTGGTGAGGCACACTGGCCTGCTTAAGTACCAATTTCCTAGACAGAATCACCTATATATGTAATTAATTGCACAATAATTCACTACAAATATACCTACAAATATAGCTACTAAATAGACAATAAAATAGAACACCAGAATTTAATGAGGTTCGGCTAATTTGCCTACGTTCTCGGACACTACCGACAATTTAATATTTCACTAGAAGAAATATTACAAAGAGAGAGAAAGAGGCAAGTTATTAGCTCTTACTTGGTGTAATTGAATTGAGAAGGTAGAGAGCTTATTTATAACTCTCAAAACCTTCTCCAATTCATAAATCTACCGATGTGGGATTGTAATTGTGCCAAATAATTCAACAATTTTGGCTATTTCAAAGTCAATAATTGAGGCTTGGCTTTGAATTCAACAAATCTCCACCTTGGCATAATTTCTAATCCCACCAAAAATACAAATCTTCTCCTTCAAAATTCGGTGGTGTCTTCAAATGCGTTGTCAAACGCCAATCTTCAAATTGTGCACAACATTTATCAAATTCAAACAATGTTGGAATTTGATAGTTGTCACAACCTTCGTAAGTATATCAGCAGGATTTTCCTTGGTCTGAATCTTTTGAAGTAGTATCGTATTATCTTCCAAAATCTTCCTCACAAAATGATACCGTACGTCGATATGCTTCGTCCTTGCATGATAAACCTGGTTCTTTGCTAAATGAATAGCACTCTGACTATCACAATGAACTTTGATAGACTTCTGTCCGATTCCCAATTCATCAAGCAACCCATGACACCAAATTGCTTCCTTAACAGCCTCCGTAACTGCCATATACTCCGCCTCTATAGTAGACAAAGCAACCGTTAACTGTAAGGTAGACCTCCAACTGACTGGGGCCTTAGCAAGTGTAAACACATACCCAGTCGTTGATCAACGTGTATCTTGATCACCTGCATAGTCGGAATCACAATATCCAACTGCGCCTTGACCAATCTTCTCATCCCGCTCAAATACTAATCCAACATTTACGGTGTTCAAAATGTACCGTAAAATCCATTTCACAGCCTGCCAATGGTCCTTGCCAGGATCATGCATGTACCTGCTCATAACTCCAACTGGTTGTGAAATGTCGGGCCTTGTATAGACCATAGCATACATCAAACTACCTACTGCATTTGCATATGGTACATTTGCCATATATTCTCGTTCTGCATCATTCTTTGGAGATAACGATGTACTGAAGTTGAAATGAGGAGCAAGTGGAGTACTAACAGGTTTGGTCTTTTTATTCATGCCAAACCTCTTTAATACTTTGCTAAGATACTTTTTCTGAGTCAAATAAAGCCTCTCCAATCTTCTATCTCTACTTATCTCCATGCCGAGAATTTTCTTGGTTTCGTCGAGATCCTTCAATTCAAACTCTCGACTCAATTGAGATTTCAATTTTTCAATCTCACATTGATCCTTGGAAGCTATCAACATATCATCAACATAAAGAAGAAGATATATGTAGGATCCATCTCGTAACTTGCGCAAATATACACAGTCATCATGTTTGTTTCTTGTGTACCTCTGCCCCATCATAAACTTGTCAAATCGCTTGTATCACTGCCTTGGAAACTGTTTCAATCCATACAACGATTTGTCAAACTTGCACATCATCTTTTCTTTACCAGCAACTTTGAATCCTTCTGGCTGAGTCATGTAGATTTTTTCTTCCAAGTCACCATGTAAAAACGCAATTTTTACATCTAATTGGACAAGTTTCAGATCCAATTGTGCTACCAAAGCCAATAAAATTCTGATGGAGGAATGTTTCACGATTGGAGAAAACACTTTGTTGTAATCAATTCCCTCCTTCTGAGCGTAGCCTTTAGCCACCAATTTTGCTTTGTAGCAAACACCAGACTTGTCAGAAAATCCTTCCTTTTTTGCATATACCCACTTGCATCCGATTGCCTTCTTTCCCTTTGGAAGACTGGTTAGCCTCCATGTTTGATTCTTATGAAGGGAATGTACTTCTTCATTCATTGCAATCTTCCACTTTTCTTTATCCGAACTTTGAACTGCTTCACTGAAAGTGGCAGGAATATCATCATATATGGTTTGGGATGCATAGGCCACCATATCAGCAAAACGAACAGGTTTTCTGATTGTCCTCTTTGGCCTACTGGTTGCAATTGATTCATGTTGCTGTGGAAGTTTTTCAACTGGAACATCTTCTTCAATTGATTCTTCTTCTACCATAGGAGTCCTTTCATCTGCTCCTATATCCACTGCTGGTTTGATAATGCTTCTTTTAAACTCCACCTGCTTGGGAGTGCTCTCCACCTGTTGGGGAGTACCATCATTCTGCTGTACATCTACCTTTATTAACATGGTAGATTCATCAAATGTGACGTCCCTGCTGAAAACTATCTTTTTCGTCTCGGGACACCAAAGGCGATAACCTTTAATGCTTGTCGTGATCCCCATAAAGAGCGCCTTCTTCGCCCTTGGATCCAACTTTGATTATTTAACATGATAATATGCAGTAGAACCAAACACATGTAAGGAATCATAATCTGTAGCAAGTTTTTCCGACCATTTCTCTAATGGCGTTTTGCCACCAATAGCAGTTGATGGTAAGCGATTAACGAGCTGATTTGCATATGCTAAAGTTTCAGCCCAAAATTGTCTGCCCAACCCAGTATTGGACAACATACACCGAACTTTCTCCACCATGTCCGGTTCATATTTGAATTGAGAAGGTAGAGAAGCTTATTTATAGCTCCAAAACCTTCTCCAATTCATAAAATCTACCGATGTGGGATTGTAATTGTGGCCAAATAATTCAAAAATTTTTGGCTATTTCAAAGTCAATAATTGAGGCTTGGCTTTGAATTCAATCATATACTTCCAATAAGTTGACAAGAATAGATGTTGCCGCTGCCGTAATTTTGTGGGAAGAAAGGAAAGTATATGACAGAGGATTTTCAGGTAAAGAACTGAGTCCTGTCTAGGTGACCAATTTGAAGTTGTTCTTGAAACCTTGGGATTTTTGGCCTGGGATTCATTGCTGATTTTCAT
Organism: Coffea eugenioides; assembly: GCF_003713205.1. Taxonomy (NCBI): domain Eukaryota; kingdom Viridiplantae; phylum Streptophyta; class Magnoliopsida; order Gentianales; family Rubiaceae; genus Coffea; species Coffea eugenioides. The sequence continues at coordinate 20,869 of NW_020863295.1, read as the reverse complement.
ATATCTTTCAGAAGTGATAGTTTTCTTGTTTAGATAACCATCCGGAAGTCTGCGTAAATAGGACAGAAGAAACGCGTTTTACTAAGGTAAGTTGGAAGACAAATTGTACGGGTTTTCGAAATGACTTTGGTAAGAATGAGAAATACATTGATCGCTATTCCTAATAAAATGTCAATTCGTGTATGTACAATTGAGAATGTGCTGTGACTGTTTCCCTCCTGGTCAAATTAATACAAGCCCTTTTGAATCTCTTTGAAAATCTTAAAATCACAATGATGCAGAAGATAAATCTGAAAAATAAAGGAAAACTGAAGGAAAACTTGTTCTACATTGCACTTCAATTGAAAAACATAGTATTGAAGTGAATGAATTGACATTAAAACATTGGGGATTTACGTGTAATAGTTAGTTGATAATTTGGCATATTTTGTTTCGATAGGAGAGTGGAAAGGTTAATATTTAGTACATAAGTTAAACCAAATATTACATAAATAAGTATTCAAAAAGATTTATAAAATGTCACTTCGTATGTTCGATACTAGTACGAGTCATATTTTGATACATGAAATTATTGTAATTTTACAATTTAAGTATTTTCTAAGACCTCTTAGAGATCTCCTTCTACAAGCTATTTCAATACTTGAAATAGTAATATAATGTGTATAGAATTTTAACAATACATGTAATATGATGTATTAAAAAAATAAAAATTTGTCAAAATATTAGTAAGCCAAAAGCAGATGCCACAAAGGTTTGAACTCACCACGGATGCTTGCATATTCATAAAAAAATTAATATAAAGTTCTACACCTTGTCACTAGATATTGTTGTTTAAACAATTCCTAACTATTGTTGTAAAAAAAAGACTAAAAATTGTAAAATTTGCTGAAAACAAAGTTTGGAGTTTGGTGTATCTTCTCCAGGTGTGTATGGGATAAGGTGCAGAAATTGTGCTTGTTATATAGAGGGTGTTTGCCTTATGGGCAAGAATTAAACTGGTGTTGTCACAAGAGTTGGGTATTATAAGCAACAACAACTTCAATCATGGGTTAATCTACCGGCCAAAATTGTTTAAATGGCCAAGATTTGGTCAAAAAACAGAATTCTAAATTGCACAGATCAAATAAAGTCATGAAATTCTGACACTGTTCATACTGTTTAAAATGAATATCAAGTTATAATATTACTCTTGGTAATTGTAGAAATTATTTTTAATAAATTACAACTTATTGAAACACTTTTACATCATTAAGGAATTGCTCCTATGACAAAATCGAAACTTACAACAGCCTCAATGGCAAGTACTGTTTTACATATATATTATCAGACCCAACAAAATTGAGAGCTTGAGGGATTTGAAAGGTCAAAGGTGATCGAACGCAAAGCCGATACGGATTAGGTAGTGAAAGCGGGCTTGCGAAAACGGTATTATCAAATAAGTTTTTTATGGGGCAATTGGAAATTGGTTCCAGTTTGAAATATTATGTACAATTCACGGGTAAAGGCTCACAGATGATATCTTTTTTTTTTTTGGGTAATCAAGTTGGATAAATAAATGTTACTTTTATCGAGTATTTCTTTTAACCGTGAAGTATATTTTGCCATGAGATGATAAGATCACCTAAATTTACAACACACATGTCAGCTTTGAACTAAAACTTTTAACTTCTCAAAGTTACATCACAAAATCGCATTCTAACTAAAGGTAATGAATCATCGATAAACATCACAAGCTTTATTATTACGTATACGCCTAGAGGAATTTTGTTGATTACCAAATTAACATTTGTGTTGGAAGTTAATTTATGATATTTTCCTAATGGGTGGAATCGATTTTTCCTTTAGTATGTCATCGATAATTTATTTTTCTTCAGAAGCAACGAAAAAACTTGGGTCCTGTATGATGACAAGCGACAACATTTAAGATTGATATATTTTGTTTTAATGTTGTAAACTTTGAACTTAAATGCTGCATATCAATATTCATGAAAATCATCTAAATGATTATGGCTGGCGATATTGCTTGAACAAAAATGAGGATTTAGAGCAAATTTCAGCTTGTGAGACAACTTTGTTAAGGATTTACAGTCAGGCTTCAAAATTTCGGAGTCTCAAATGAATTTCTCCTAAATTTTAACTAATCCTCCTATGTTCCGCCAATCATCTCGTCTATTCTCCACCCCATGGGCCACGATGCTTACCATCTTCTATTTGCTGGCCGCCATACAACTGAACCACTATGGTTTCCAGTGATCAATTGCTTCCTCCTCTCAAATACTGCAGATACTTCTTTTTCTTTTCTCATGTTTTAGAATTGAAGTCAATGATCCTGAAGAAAGAACAAAAAAATGGATTCCAGAAGACACTTTTTTTTCCCAAAGTATTTAATGATCACCCTTTTATTTGTTGAACTTTGCATATTATTTGGATTAATTGACGCGTATCACATATCTCGCCTCTAAACTTGTGAATGGTGGTTGAAATGGTAAAAAGAGATTTATAAGGAGAGCCCCGGTTGAGAGAGGGGGAGTTGGTGGAGGAAAAAGAACATATGCCGAGTGATGAGATTTGGTTGGAAAAGAGAGCCAAAGGGGAAGTTTGTCAATGTCAATTGGGGAGATTAAGCTTTCATTGAATTTTTTGAGATGAAGCTGGCTTTGGAAGTTAATTGTTGTGGCACTGATAGATTTTGGCTTTATTGTTGTGGCGATCATAATGATCAAGAACCGAAAATTCTTGGAGTTGAGAATAGGAATGAAAAACATTTCCATTATGGGGTTTATAGGATGTTAGTTGGAGTAATGATTGTTAATGGAAGGAAGGATAAAGTAATCTTATGAAGTGAAATTTTCTCCGGATCCTATTATTTGCTCTCATAGTATTGCATGCCATTTATGTGTGTTAAAAGAGGACGTAAGATAAAAGCATCTTCAATTAGATTTCTTTCTCCTGCGCTCATTGCTGCCTGGCTCGTGTTACATATGTATGTACTGTTTACAAAAAAAAATTAAAGATGCAAAATTGGCTGAAAACAAAGTACAATTACGAGTAGGACAATGGGCAAAACTGACTTCTAGACATACATGCATTTTTTTTTTGAGGGTACATACATGCTTCAAATACTTGTACTTTTCTAGAATGTACAAGTAGTAATTCAAATCGTACAATCATTTAAAGTACATGGGCTAAAAGATGTGGTCCACCTTATCATGATAGCAGCTAGATTGGGCTGAGGTTGAACGCCTGACTCCTTCAACTTAAGAAATTGTAAATTAGGCTAGAACTTTTTCTTAATTATATTAAGTTCCCCCTACAATTGCTCCCTTAAGTTTGGTATTTCCTTTCTAAGACTATGCCCAACAAAATAAAAACTATAAAACTATCCATTGTAACGCAAATATTAGATCCATTCAAAATTTAATTTAAACTACAATTTGCATAAGGAAAAATTTTAAAGGCTATGAAATTAAGTACATAACCTATAACTTTGATCCTATGTTTTGGATAAAGTCTCTATTAGAGTTTTCTAGTGGAAATCTCTCTCTCTCTTGCTCATGAACCATTGGCAAATCTAATTAACCATGGCAGCCGAGACTGCCCCCCCTCCTCCGGGTGGGGGGCTGTCGGCCTCTTCCTCCCCCTTTAGGAAGAAGGCCTTCTCTGCGTTGTTTGAGCCACAACCGACGTCCGAGGTAGTGCAAGTTCAAGCGAGGATGACAACACACCGTGGAGAGCCTGCGGTGGTCTTCAGTGCGGCTGACATAGCAGTGGTTGCTGCTCCATTCCGCTACACTTTGGTTGGGAAGTTCTCTAAGGGGCGGCCGCTGCTGCCTGACCTGAGGAAATTCTTGTCGACTCTTGATTTGAAGGATACGGCGACTGTGGGATTGTTAGATGCTAGGCATGTGTTGCTGAAATTTCAGTGTGAAGCGGATTTCCTTCGCGTTTGGGGACGAAGTTTGTGGCACGTGAATGGATCCCCCATGAGGGTTTTTAAGTGGACATCTAAGTTCCATGTGAACAGAGAGTCTTCCCTTGTTCCCGTCTGGTTTAGATTGCCCAAACTCCCAATTCACTTATTTGCTAAGCCATGTCTATTTCATCTTGTCTCCTGCTTGGGTACGCCGCTATTCGTGGATGCGGCTACGTCTTCGTTTTCGCGACCGAATGTGGCACGGGTATGTGTTGAGGTGGATCTGCTCAAATCGATTCCGTCGAGGGTGTGGGTCGATATGGGAGATGGGGATGGTTTTTGGCAGGTTCTTATCCCTGAGAACCTCCCTAATTATTGCAGCCACTGCTATCGTCAAGGGCATGGCGAGAATCATTGCCGTGTGAAGCACCCTGATTTGCGTTTGCACAAGACGCAGGAGGATCTGGTCACAGGGGTGATGGGTGCAAAGGTTCGCTCCTCACCAGCTAACACGCAGCGTACAGAGGATGAGGAGCGAAGGGGGGTGAGTGAAGGAGATGGGGTGAAATCTGGTGCGACACAGAATTCGGGTAAGAGCCATTCCGAGGGGTCACTGCACGTTGACACCCCTACTACTGCTGTGGGAGATGCATCGTGCTTACTGAACCAGCTTGGAGGGTCTACGGTTGTGCTTGTGGAGAAGGGGATAGAGGCTGCTGCTGATGCCATTCTTCACGCTATGGCTGACCGCGTGATTGGCGAACCAGAGGAAGTGATGGAAGGGACTGCTAATACGGGAGAATTGGCGCTGGTGGAGCTGAACGTGGTAGCAGGCCCAGGCATGATGGAGCCCATAGAGGGGGCTGCTGTGCCAGGGCAAAACTGCAACGAAAAAGCTGTCAAGCATGGAAAAGCAAAGTTCGTTGTTGATGACCAAAGGGAGGGACCATGCGATCACATTGCTGGAAATGATTGTGAGGAGTCCCATATTCTAGTGGAGCAAATATTGGGAGATGGTCAGCAGCAAATGGCCGACAATACTTCAATTAGAAATCAAAATGCTGAAAATTCTAATTGGAATAAAAGTGATGGGTCCCAAGCTTTTGAGAAGCAGAATTTGGGAGACGATAATCATCAAAAGGTCGACACCACTGACCCCGACGTTGCCTTACCACTCCTTGTGGTTCCAAGTACAAGTACAAGAACAGAAACGAAAACCACGGTGCCTCAAAATCCAGTGCCAGCTTTCAAAGATGTGTTCGAAGAGGTTAAATGGGAAAAATTACATGGTACACTTCCCCGACCACATCAAATTAGTTTTATTCGTTCAAGTATAACATGCAATAACGACAAAAAAGAAGAAGAAGAAGACGATTCACAACACGACAAACACAAAGATCAAGACCAGAATCTAGTACAACAGCAATTTACCCAAGTGATTTCAAAGAAAGCGAAGAAACAGCTTTCAAAAAAAGGTAAAACAATGCAAACACGTCAAGATCTCAAACCAAATTCCAATGCTCACTCGCAGTCACACAAATGTGGAGCACCCTCGTGTGGATGATTTCTTTGGATTGATCTGTTATGTCTTTACAATTCCTTTATATGTGTGTTTATTTTCCATCATTACATGTTTCTTTTTCTTTAACAGAGGTCAGGTTTGGCCCCCCTCTAATTTGATGTATTTTTTTCTCGGTTTTTAATATATTAAGGGATGGTATCCTTTTAAAAAAAAAAAAAAAATTAACCTTTCAAGGCTGTCCCTGAGGCCTTTTATTCTTGAATATAATTCAACTTTTTTATTTTTTTCTTTTTCTTTCATTTTGACTCTTCAAAAAACATTTGAAGCTTCAACCCCTGTAAACGAAAGACTGTCGTCTTTGTCTTGCTTTTCTGGTTGCAATTGGAGAACTAATGTGGATTTTTTTTTATTTCTTGACTTTTATTTTCCGGTCTAAGATAGAACCAAAAGTGAAGCATTGACTGCTGCTTCCTCTCTATTGTTTCAAGTACTACCTCGGTTCTTCCGCTACTTTCCTTTCATTAGTGATTTTTTTCTCTCTTCTATCTGGTTGTGTCGATGTTTTGTCTTGTTTTTTCTGGAATGCAGCTAAAGTGTAGATCTGTGGTGCTTTGGATTTCTGGACTCTTATTTTCCGTTTGAGAAAGAGCTGCTAGCACTGAAGCATCTTATGTCCTTTAAGGTACTGCCTTCATTATTTTGTTATTTTCTCTCCATTTTTTTAATTTTCCTTCCATGTTTGAACTATTGTGGTGTTGCTACTTTTTATAATTATCAGCTGCTGTTTTTGCTTGTTTCATGGTTGTTTGTTCTGATTTTTCCGCTCTAGAATTTTTTGTTGGTGATTTGTCCAGTAAAATCCTTTCTTTCATGGCATATTTCTCCTCCAAGAAACTTTTTTTTGTTTCCCTTTCTTTTAAGCTTTTTTTTGGCTTGTTTCACGTGCTATTTAGGTTATTTTTTTTAGTTCTAGGATTCCACCCCAAACAAGGGAAGAAAATAATGAAGAACCCGTGACTTGGATTTCCTGCTGGAATACATATTTTGTCTTACTGCCTTAGATTAGCACTAAAATGAGGCCCTTGTGAAACTATGGTGGAAGTTGTGAAGCTTAGGATCTATCCTATGAAGCTTTCCTCTCCTGGAATACATATTAGCAGTAGATCCTATGAGACCGTCAATCCTATACAGAATTGTACCATATTTGGAAAAGTCATAATAGATCCTAATGAGGCCCTTGTGAAACTATGGTGGAAGTTGTTTCTTTTTGAAAATTTTAAACTCATAAGGAAAGCGTTAGGGTAATTAGTGTGAAAGATATGATTTGGAAGGTATATATTTGTTAATGAATCTTGATAAGATGAAGCATTTGTTCCTTTTGTTGCAACCATCTTACTTAAGGCCTGGAAAGAGTCATTTGATGCCACTGATGTGGAAATCATTTTGAGTGGTATGGCTCCTCTCAATGATGAATTTGCTTGGCTCAAGAAAGAGGCTTCAAAGTGGGGTGTTTCACTCACAAATGTTGCTCCTCAGAAGGCAAACGTTGATTACTACAGGTACACTGTCTTGTTATCGATAAAGTTTCACTAAGTGTCTAAGTAACCTTTTCCCTGCTAAGAGTTGATCAACGTATCATGAAAAGCAATTTAATGTCATGTCCTTGGGAAATAAAAAATAAATTTCTGCTTGTTTTAATAGAAAAAGGCGTTAAGGTTTTACAATGGCAATGAGAATGTCTTCAGAGCCCAATTTCTTTAGCATGCTGTTCGTTTTAGGTTTTGTAACTTATGTGTGATTCATTTTATTCCAATCATAAGTTACCAGGTTGTGCTAATCCTTAGAATTTCAAGTCATTAGTCATATTCTGTTGAAGCTTTTCTGGATACAGCAACAACTTTGCTGGGACTACTAGAGCATCAGTAATAGGCCTTTTGCATATGCTAATATACATTGTTTAGCCCATTACCTTCATATTGCATAAAAGTTTAAGATACCAGTGCTTTAATGTCAAAGCATGATTACCTCTTGTATGCAAAAATTTCCCCTTTATCATGGTAATCTTGCAGTTTCTTGTTTGGATGACAACCTACTTTATTTACATATGCTAAAAGAATAGCATTTTCCAAGCTGAGCACCATTTTTTAATCAGTTGTGTAAAATGGGAAAGTTTTAATTTATCTTTTTGTTTTTCAAGCCCCAAATCTTCAACCTTAAGAAAGGAGATATCATGTGATGAATCAGAAACTTTCAAAGTGATGGTAACTCTGAAGTTGAATATAGTGGCTATTACAGCTTTTTGGGTTATTGAAACTGTTTATCAAGACAACTTTGCACACTGCCTGGAAGATGGTTCGAATACTCCTGAAGAATTAAGAGATACCTGCCAGAGATGGGGCAATGATGGTTTTGGTCAATATTGCCGTGCGCTCCAAAGCATAGCGGAGCATCATCTAGAGAAGGCATCTGATGATGTTCGTAAAAGAGCTGAGGTAGCAGTGCTAGATGTTCTTGAACATGAAGTTGCCTTTTGGAACATGAGCCAAGGGGATACTTGAATGTGTTGGGTTGATATCTCTCTCCCAGTGCCTGGGCATGTTAAGACAATATAGGTGATGCACCTTTAAGTAACTCTAGCAGGATTGTGTATGTTAACGTTTAATAAATTGCCCAGAGTTTGATTTTCTGCGCATCTTGATTTCAGTTTCCTCCAATATCTGTAGAACTAGATCTGCGCATTATCGTTTTCTGCTGCTATCCATCTAAAGATGACTGTTATCTGTGTTACCATGGCTTCTGCCTCTGATTAGTGATGCAAATTTACTTCTTTTTTCAATATCGAACCAGCCATTGCATTTAGAATATCTAATCTAATATTTCATCTACAAGATCAATGGGATGGAGGTCTCTTAGTATATTGGCTTCTTTTAACCTCTTCCATATTTCTACGCTTTTTATATTTTTGAAGCTACATTAGTATCCGAGTTAGCATGATATGGCAGTAAATGCATTAATTTATATATTGATGATGTGTTATAATAGTGTATATTTGTTTTAAAAAAGACACCAATATATATATATATAAAGCATTCATTCAATTTTGTTAGTGTATATATTGATAATGTAGGAAAGATTAATCTATACATTATATATATTTCATTTCATTATCAAAGAATATTTATTCTTAACTAACTATACAAATTATTATCCACCAAACGTTCTTATTTCATGAATCTATGTTTAACTGGGCATGTTTTCTATTCATTTCAACGCGCATCGCGCGGCTTATGCCTCCTAGTAAATTAGAATATACTAAAGCAACTATTATAGATTTTAAATTTTTTTTGTTAATTAAAAAATTTAAAACTATAGATTGGAAAAAAATTGATCTTACAAAATTGTCCTTGTTTTTGGTACATGAAATGCATATATCGCTCATTCCTTTAGCATTAACAGAAAAATTTGATAGAATGACCACTAGTCTACTGATTTAACAGTTCAGTAACTATATTGAAACAAAAAATTGTTTGAATGATCAAATGTGTATGAGCGGAATTGTTGAATGGCTGTCAGAGCTTTTAGGTCAGATGGAGAAGTTCAATGGACATATTTACCCTTAGATTTAGGCACATGATTGCACGTGTTTGGTTTATTTTGTAAATTAAAAGCAAAAACAAAACAAAATGACCATGGGTATACTAATTTAGTTAGTTGAGTGGCTAAATTGAGACAAAAAATAGTTTGATGGTCAAAAATAGACACAGTGAATAGTTTAATGGCCATCGAAGGATTTTGCCCTTTTTATTTTTTCCCACAAATATTTATCAAAATTTTAATTGCTCTTGGTAGTAATAGTTGGGTTAATTCCACTTTGCAATATTCAACTATACATGCCTTCCCACTATTGTCCCTAAACTTTAAAGTGGAACATTTTATTCTTTGAATTATTAAAATTGTCTTACTTAAGTAAAATCGTTCAAGGAAATGGGATAAGTTTTATACTTAAGTGGAAAAAATTATATGGCTAACGGATTAAATTGCAATAGATTTTATATTTTAGGACTAAAGTAAGACATATTTTATACTTTTGAGATTAGAGTGGGAAAGATTTATATGTCGAGTACCATATTTTATACTTTTGAGATTAGAGTGGGAAAGATTTTATATGTCGAGTACCAATACGTCCTACTATAAAGTTTACAATAGAGGACAAAATTGTCATTTCATCACTTGTTATCGATTTCCTTTTTTTCACAAATATATGCCAAAATTTAATTGTTGTTGGTATTAGTAGTTTACATTTTTTTTCAATGACATATTTTTCCTATCAAAATCATGATTTGTATTATTAAAAAAAGCACATATTTTAATATGAATTTGTTAATTAATAAACTCTTGAGAATTTTTTTTTTTCCAAGGAAAACATTTTACTTCCAACCAAACAGACTCTTAATATAGTAGCATTATATTAAAAAAAAACTCTTGAGAACTAAAATGTCATTTGTTAAATTAGTAAAAGAGGTGCTCTTGAAATGCTATAGCATAACATATACACAGATAAGTTGTAACTTAACTGAATTTGAAGCAACAATTGTCTTTTTAGATTTTTTAATTTGATTTTTCTTCATTATTTGTTATAAAGGGACACGTAACCAACTTAGTCGAAAGCTATAGTTATTAAACTCAACTCAGGAAGCAACCTGATTAGTGTTGTTCTAATGTAACTAAAAAATTGAAAAATCAAGAAAATAGGTATATTCAATTTGAAAAAATGAGTGCCAAAACCAAATTTAAGAGTGGGGCATGTAGTAGTTTTGGTAGTTTAGACGTAGAACCTGTGACAAGCCTATCTTCCCCTAAGGCGAACCAAAGGGTTTGGCGGTCCACCTGCCTAACTCTCGACAGGACTCACTCACTTATTTCAAATAAAATAGGTTACAACCTCAAGAGTAAAGGAAATAACAGTTCCCAAATTAGGAACGTATACTTACATACATTTCTATCTCAAAAGTAATACAACCCAAATATAACAAAGGTTCTCAATCTCAATACATCCAACCCTATCCAGGCATTAGAGCGAGTACAATTGCAAAATTTTAAAAGAACTAGACTACGCTATTCTATACAAGTCTCTCACCCTTGCTCGCATCCCCTGTAAGGAAAATAAAACTAACGGAATGAGCTAAAAGCCCAGCGAGATTCCGTACGCAATAATCAAATCAATTAGACAAGGACATTAATCAGATACTAACAAGTCGTCCAGAAAACATTTACAATATAAAGCAATACTAACACATTCATTAAAAGGATACATGCTCACGTGGAGCCCTTCGTTCATTCATTCCACCAATCATTTCCTTATTCCTCCAGCATTAAAATAATTTCATTTGTAAGTGAAATCCCCTTCATTGTTCTTGCCATTCATTCATTCATTTCATTTTCCCCCTACTAGACATTGGCCAGTCTCTACCCGATAACGTGGTAATACTCGAATATACCAAACATTAACCCAGGGTCACCAATCGCCCGACCGAGTCCGCTTCTGGCTCGAGTCGACCGGCAACAAAGGGCAAGGGCCCAGTTCAGCCAAACGACTTACATTCATGTACAAGTAGCATTTAATCCTTTAATCAGTTAATCATTGTAAATTTTACATTCATTTAGGTCAAGTGCGATAAAGTAGACACTCGCCTAGCAAAATTCATTTTTAGAAATCATTGAAAACATTTAACATTTAACCAAATATTCACAAATAGTCACATAGTGACAACAATCCACATAGTCATTGAAAACATAACGTACAAAGAACACCCACTTATTTAAGTAAAATAACGTCCAAAGTATCCTTTCGGATAACACCCTCAATCACCAAGGAACCCTAATAATAACCAAGGAAAAATATTACGGTTAAACCATCCAAAGTTTAGGTGAACCAAAGAAAATCCGAATAACTACTAGTACAAAATATAAATATGGTTTTGGAAGTGAAAAGAGTACATTTAAACCAAAGGACAATAGTAAAATATTTGTAAAACTTATACTTGCTCGTAAAACTTTGAAATCTCCATTTGAATCGAAGTGACAAAGAAAATGTATTTTTATTAGTCGTAAATTTCATTTTTCCAAGGGTACAAGTTTCGATCGAATTCTAACTTATATACCTCGATAAAAGAAGACACAAATATCCTAGATGGTTCAAGTGGTATTCGTTCTCAAATCCTTACCTAGTCCTTAAGTGTAAATTTGGGCAGCACACCCTTTGTATTTACCTATTTTCCAGTCATTTATGATTTCATTATTTTTCTCAATCAATCCCAAAGTCACACACAGATAATCTTATTACAATAGCCGTTCAATAGGCTAAAAGTCAATCAATTACAAAACCAAGCTAGAAAAGTGACCGGAAATAAGGTTTAAGGCATAGAGCAAAAAGACAGGTTTGACGTCTTTTAGCGTATTGGCCACAACCGAAGCTATACTTATCGGATTGAGGTACAATTTATACCGTTTCGAAGCTAAGACAAAGGGCTACAACTTTGATGAAGACAACTCAACCCAGTTCATAGTTTATCTAGGTCAAATTTACCGATTACAGAACCAGAATTCCACCATCAGGCTGGTTAACAGCACTGGATTCAAATGACAAGAACTCAGGCTACAAAAGTCTGATTGAGGCATTTTTGGATGCGTTGGAAAGCTAAACTATAAGACTACAACTTTTGTGTTTTGGCCAACTGCTGATTTAATACGGATCAAGGTGAAAAACGAAACCAGAATGATGAAATGTCAAAATTGTCCGCAAAACTCTACCTATGGCAGTCAAGGGTATTTTTGTCATTTCACATGCTACAGTGCTCAGATTGAGCTGAAATTTTACAGGCAGCTATAAAATATTATTTCTTACAACTTTCATGTTTTAAACTAAGTCCAATTCGGCCTCCATCATGGCCGAATGAAACTGGTCAGAACAGGGTAGATTACTACCAAATGAAAACCCTAAACTGGAATTTATGCAAACCAACCAGAAATTTCTGTAGGCAAAGTAAACTAGTCCTAAACACAAGATTTTCCATACATCAAAGCTAGTAAATCATGACCAACCATTACACTTCACATGTGAGCAGAAATTACACCGTAAAACTGAAAATTTTCATAATATCACTTCCAACCATGAAATATTGCATAAAACTACCAAAGTTGCCTCCATAAGGCACTAATTTGCAATTATTTGAAATGGAGAAAGGTTTCTTAGCATAAATACCTTAAAGCTTAGACAAAGAGGCTATCCACACATTTCTCTTCCCAAATCATTCCATAAAAATCCTTAACCTTCCCTAGTAGGGATGGCAACGGGGCGGGGTTGTGCCAAAAGTGAAAACTTGACTACTTTAGTTATATTTATTTCATCATGTTGGATTGTATTCAAATAAATTTTATTTGATTTTTTTATAAGTTTCAATTGTAAAATTACCTGTAACGAAGAAAGAAAGTAAACCACATCTTAGTAATATATTTTCAGTAAATCCTAAACCACAAAAATTTTAAGATGGCTAGTAGAACATCATTTTCAGGACCTAGTAGAACAGTCAACGAAAATACACAAGTAGGAACTAGTGTATTAAATATAGGGAGACAATTAAGAAGGAGTAAAGCATGCATTTAGAAGAAGCAATAGACGTAGATAGAGACTTAGAAATATACAGGAATAATGAAATAAGTTTATTAAACCCAAGAACCTTGTACTCAGTAGGATTTCTTAGAAGTAATACAGGATTATTTAGACAAAGCAGAGAAGAACCAGTGAGCGCATTAAGTAACCCCGTAAATCTTAGAATGATAACACAACAAAGCATAAACCAAATTAGAAGACAGTATACATATATGCATATAGGATTAATAGTTATAGGAATTAAAGGACTAACAAGAAAAGGATTGGGGAAAAAAGTATTATTAGCAGTATTAGACAAGAGACATAAAAAAGTAGAAGATGCATTAATAGCCAGTATAGAAGTAGATATGAATCAGAATGGAGGAATATTTTATTGCAGCCCAGATTTTATGATAACCTTAGAAGATATAAAAAATTTAGAAATAGGAATACAAACTAAAGGATATGAAAATTTTCAAGGAGATAATTTAACAATAAGTATCGGATTTATAGGAAGATTAACAAATAGTAGTAAAACTAGATATAAGGTAGAAATAAAGCCAATAGTAGAAGCTATGGCAAGTAAAGGAATAAAATTAATAAAACCAATAGAAGTAAGCTCAGAAAATTTGGCAGGAGAAGAATGGGAGATTAGTAAATTTGTAGAAGAAAATAATCCAATAATACCAAAGGATAGTATAATATATAAAAATAGTCAAGGAAGAACAAGCCTTAGATTTTTCAATTATGAACCAACAGCTTTAGGAACAGATAATGAAGAAATAGACAAATCCGACGTAGAATCAGATCTAATAGAAATAAATTTATTAGAAGAAGAATTAATAGAAATAAATCATAGGATTCTTTATCCAAAAGAATTAAAAATGGACTTAACAGAGAAAGAACTATTTGATTTAGAAAGAAAATTAGAAGCAAATGGACAAATAGCATTAAACGAAGTATTATACTATGATAACGTAGGAAATATTAGAGTTAAAGAAGAAGAAGATAATTCTGAAGAAGATAATTTAGAAGTAGCCAGCATAATGTCATATAGAGAATTAATGGATCAACAACAACAAAGTGGTGAAAGTAGTAACAGACCAACAGATATGCAGACTGATCCTAGTCACACAGGAAATGTTAGAACATATGAACCAGGACAACCACCCAGAATAGTCTATAATGAATATAGAGAACCAGAGGAAAAATATAGTTCTAGGGGAAAAAGAAGACCATTAGAATTAGAAATAAAAGAGCATTCAGTAGATGAAGGAAAAACTTTAATGTTAACATCTTACGATCCACAAATGATAGAAGATGTAATAGGAAGCTGGAAAGCTAGAGTAGTAAGAAGTTATATACAAAAAGGATTCGATCATAACGTAATAGAAATGTATACATATTTAGAAACATTTTTAGGACGAGTAGCAAGAGCAGCATGGGAAGCATTTAAACAAAAATTCCCAGATAGGTTACAACAAGATCAGGCACATGGGGTCAATCCAATGAATTTTGTTAATCGAGTAGAAGAAATTCTATTAGCAACAAGTCCAAATAGAGGAGGAGTAATGACACAGATAGAATCGGTAAGAAAACTAGAACAATTATCAATTAGAAACTGGAAATATATTAAACCTTTTTTACAAGACTTTTTATATTATAGTTGTTTAGCAGGATGTTTTTATGATGAAGGAATTATAGAAAAATTATTTGCAAAATTACCAGACGACTTAGGAAAGAAAATATATACCTTATACAAAGCAACGCCCATGGAACCAACATTAAAAAATGTGAGTACGGCAGTAAGATTTATAATCAATAGACTAGTAGAAGAATGTACTTTTATAAAAATACAAAGACAATTAAAAGGAGAATATAGTTTTTGCTCAGAAATATACACACCACAAAAATATGGAGAAAAAGATAAAGAAAAAAGAAAATATAGAAAGCCTTATAAAAATTATAAAAGATACCCTAGAAAACAATATTATCTTAGGAAAAGCAAAGCTAGAAAACCATTTCTCAAAAAAGAACATCATGTTAGAAGATATAGACCAGAAAGAACTTATGGAAATAGATTATCTTGTTTTATCTGTAAACAACCAAATCATTTAGCAACAAATTGTCCACAAAAACATAACTCTTTTAATAGAGAAGCCCACTTAATAGAATTATTTTCGGAAGATTTAATAGAAATAGATGATAATATACTAGAGACAGAAAGTATTTATAGTATAGTATCTGAAGACTTAAATTTAACAGATTTTATAGAACAAGAAGACACAAGTTTTATAGATGAAATTTTAGAAAAATCAGAAAACAAAACTATCATGGATAATATATATTTAGAAGAAATGAAAGAAGATTTTAAAATGTTAGAAGACTTAGAACTAGTTGAAGTAGAGTGTATCCATAAATGGGAACATAGAAAAGGAAATTATAGTAAACCATGTTATAACTGTAATAAATATCCGTCAATAGAATTAAGGTTTCAATGTCAGCTATGTTATATAGAAGGATGCAAATTCTGTTTAGAAAAATTTACACAGGAATATGTTTTAATAGAAAATATTAAAAAAGAAAAAACTGAAGAAAATCTGCCTTTAGAACATTATTTAGAAAGAAGGATAAGAATTTTAGAAAATAAGGTTGAACATTTAGAGCAAAAAATAGAAAAATTAAATAAGGGAAAAACAATAGAAAGCGAAGTATCTATTGAAAACATAGATCTAGAAATCTTTCCAGAAATAGAAGAAATAAAACATAATTATGATCTAGAATTATTACAAGCAGGAACATCAAATATAACATCCATAGAAGTAAAAACTCGAATAAAAATAGGAGATTTTGAAACACAATTATTAGCAGTAATAGACACAGGAGCTAGTAATATAGTAATCCAACAAGAGTTAATTCCAGAAAAATATTATGAAAAAGCATACCATATTAGAACAGCTAGACAAATGGATGGAAGTACATATACATATGACACAGCATTACATAATTCTTTATTATTTTTTGAAATAGATAGCATACACTGTACACAACCATATCCTGTAACAGAAATATATATTAGAAGTTTTCCTTATCAAATGATATTAGGACTATCATTTATTTTACAGGCATATCATGGCATGATTCTTACTAGAACAGGATTAACATTCCTTAGAGAACATTTTTTACCATATAATACTTTTTTAACAAGCAATAAATTTAAAATAAACAAAGATAATAAATTTACAAGACTCTTAGGACTAGAAGAAAAAGATAATTGTAAATGTGATATAAAAGGTAGCTGTAAGAATGATTCAACCCAAGAATATAGGGGGAAGAATCAGAAAACTAATTCTTTTGACAATATGGAGATGACTGGAGAAAGGCCTTTATATTCGTCACAAAGAATTCAAAACTGTTTAGAAGACAAAGAATTTGAAGAATATTTAGAGATAGAAAATTATGACACAATAGAAACTATTTTAAATAATGAAAAATTATATGATCTGTTAGAAACAGGACATAGAGATATAGACCAACTAATAAGTGAATTAGAAAAATTAGAAATTTTTGGAGAAAATCCAACTATTCATTGGGATAAGGACAAAACAGAATGTAAGTTAGATATTTTAAATCCAAATTTAAAAATTAGCACAGCAAAAATAGAAGCTAGTAATGATGATATAAAAGAATTCGAAATGCATATAGCTGTTCTAAATAAGTTAAAAATAATTAGAAGAAGTACTAGTCCACACAGAAGTGCAGCATTTATAGTTAAAAAACATAGTGAAATAGTTAGAGGAAAAAGTAGAATGGTAATAAATTATAAAAGATTAAATGACAATACTAAAGAAGATAGCTATGATATACCAGATAAAAATGAGTTAATAAATAGAATCCAATATAGATATATTTTTAGTAAATTTGATTGTAAGTCAGGATTTTGGCAGGTAAAAATGCATAAAGAAAGTATAGAATGGACAGCTTTTACATGTCCTTTAGGACACTATGAGTGGCTAGTAATGCCTTTTGGGTTAAAAAATGCACCAGCCATATTTCAAAGAAAAATGGATAATATTTTTAATAAATATAAAGATTTTGTCATAGTATACATAGATGATATATTAGTATTTTCAAAAAACAAAGAAGAACATGTAAGCCATCTAAAATTAGTTTTCTCAGAATTTATTAAACACGGAATAATAATCAGTAATAAAAAAGCACAATTTTTTAGAAAAAATATAGAATTTTTAGGAACAGAAATAGGACAAGGAAAAATAAAATTACAACCACATATTTGTAAAAAGGTTTTAGAATTTCCAGATAAGATAGAAGAAACAAAGAAACTTCAACAATTCTTAGGATTATTAAATTATGCAAGACCTTTTATTAAAAATTTAAATAACCTAGTAGCACCATTGTATAATAAAACCTCTTTAAAAGGGCAAAAATTCTTTAATAAAGAAGACGTCAAACTAATACAAGAAATTAAACAAACAATAGGCAATTTACATGATCTAAAATTACCATTAGACACAGATTACTTGATAATAGAATGTGATGGCAGTAGTACCGGATGGGGAGCAGTTCTTTTTGCAAAACCAAATAAGTATAGCAGTAAAAATAGTGAACAAATCTGTAGATATGCTAGTGGTAAATATAAGGAAAAAGGCAATAGGAGTAGTATAGATAATGAATTATTAGCAGTAAAATATAGTTTAGATAATTTTAGACTTTTTATAATCAACAAGTCTGAAATAACTATTAGAACAGACTGTGAAGCAATAAAAAAGTTTTTTGATAAACATAATGAAAAAAGAAGTTCTACTAGAAGATGGTTAAATTTTGTAGATAGTATTATTGGTAATGGATATAAAGTAGTTTTTGAACACATTAAAGGTAAAGATAATAATTTAGCAGATTTTTTATCACGACTGTTTAACAATTCTTCTGATCTCTCAGCAGATGGCATATAACTTCCAGAAAGTCAAAATTGGCCAGTGGGAACTTACAAAGTACCCTAAAGGTACAAGTCTACATTTCCATAGCCAAGAGGAAGGTAATTTAGAAGACATCCAGCAGGATATCTTAAATAACCTCTGGAATAGCAGAAATAGCACTGATAAAGTTCGAAATCTTAATATCTTAGCATTTTATTTTAGTAATCTTCCAAAACAAAGTTTTTCATATTATGTAGTGGTAAAAGGAAAAATACCTGGAATCTATTCCAAATGGATTTCCGTTATAGAACAAATAAATCATTTTCATAATCCTTTATGGAAAGCATTTCATAGCATACATGAAGCACTAGAATTCGCTAGGCATAATATAGGAACAACATTTTATGTAGATCCTAAGGCTAGCATGGACAGCATGAGGGCTCCAGTATATCAAAATACAGATGCCCCTAGTAGCAGTAGAAATTATCAATATGCATTAGAAAAAGATAACACAAATAGAATAGAATTTTGTAGACATTGTAAGAGCATGGAGCAAGCTATTAGAAGTTTAAATTTAAAGTGTAGAAATTTTGAAGAAGAAGATCTTTCTCAAAAAGAAAAGATAAAATCTTTAACTGAACAACTCAAAGAAATGTATAAGATCTCAGGCTCACAAGGAGATACTATTCTCTCACAAATTTCTGAGATTGGGGAGCTCAAAGGAAGGCTGTCTCATACAGCATCTCAAATGGCCAGTTCTTCATCCGGCCCAATAAAACAGACAATTTTTATAAAAGAAAAGCCCATTTCAGAAAGACCATTTGAATTTCTTAAGCCCAGAATATTCTTTAAACCATATCACCTACTTAGTTTCCTCCCTTTACATATCCAAGAAATTATTAGCCAAAAAGCCCAAGCCCAATATTATTCAAAATTAATGGCAGTCCAACAATACTTTTATGAAATAGCAAAAGACCCAATTAGAAATACAGCAGCCATTAGACTACATCCATCTTTCTTCATCGACCCAGAAAAACATTGCCCAAACAATCCAGAAGCCTGTGACCACCAGAAAATAAATAGCCATTGTATACATACACTCAGTAATTTTTTCCTCAGAGCCACTATTATCTTATCAAAATATTCATCCCCAAAGATACTAAGAGTAAATGGGGAAAGAGTTATTTTAACACCCCAATTTCTTATGGATGCCGGATTCCTGGAAAAAATTATTGTTACAAATCCAGAAGATACTCATTGTCTTGGAACTCATCTCGGATACTTCATCAGAAAAATGCTAGACTATGGACAGTGGGCAACTGTACATATCAAATCCGCGCCAGCAGAATGGATAGGACTTTTTGATATAGAACCAGCAATACATAGAATGATGATTACAGTCAGCAATATACCACCAGCAAGGAGAACGACAGAAGAACTAGAGAAAATCAGCAGCAGTCTAGTGGAATGTCCATTAGAATTAAAAGAACAATTGATAAATGCTAAAATGATCCAATTAGCTTACAGACATTTCATAGATCAATGGGAAAATGGAATTAGGTTAGTATATGAAAATAAGATACAAAAAGATATATGTCCCATACAGGTTTAAGTTAGAAAAAGATTTCACTATAAGTACCAATTATCCAGAAGTCTTTGAAAAATATTTGGAAGGATATTATATGAGCACAGGAGCAAGGCATTTGGATATCGAAGCAGATGAAGAATATAATAATGATAATTATTGGGAAACAATGGGACCAGAAGAAATGAGCAACATCGAAAATATGATGGAAGGATAATTCTTCGGCCATCTTGTCAAAAGCTATAATGTATAGATCGGTCATAAAGCTTTTATTAGTTATCAGGCCACATTGTATAGATTGGCCAAATTTATTTAGAATCTATGTATAGGTCGGTCATAATGCTTTTATTAGTTGTCGGCCACATTGTATAGTTAGGCAAAATTGATTTGATGTTTTTACGGATTTCAGAAGGTCTTAAGTCCGTAAAGTTAACATGTCATGTCCACGGACTTTGAGTCAAAAATTTTAAGTCCGCACAGTTTGCACAAGAAGTCTATAAAGGCATACGTCCCAAACCAATGTTGGGTACGATGCACTTACATCCTGTAAATTAAAGCATCCAATAAAAACTCCAATTTCATACGTTCTTTAGCAGTTTTTTACAAGTCTTTAGCTCTCTCATATTGCTAGCATAAGGCGAAAGAGAAATAAGAAAAGTAGAGATTTGGGCAGCCAACCCTAGATTAGATCCAAACAACCGGAAACTCTGAAAAAGATACCTTGTTTTTAGGATCCTAAAAGACCAAAAGACGGTGTAGTACCCATTAAAGCCTTTCAGTTACAAAGCAGGCGCCAGGGGAAGATCCGGTGAGGCAAAACTCCTAATCACAAGATTCCCATTTTCATAGCATCAGAAGGAAAATTTGGATTTAAAGCAAGGAAGGTAAAATCTCAGTTATCTTTCTTAAAGTATCTAGTAGTCATTTATTTCTTAAATTCCAGTTAATCATCCTGATATTTTATATGAATTTTGAACCGCCTTTTCAATTTACATCCACTCCAGAAAACGCATACAGATTAGCATTACAAACCCTCAGACAACCAGATACCTATTATTATTTTGACAAAATTTTAGAGGAAATTGAAACAACAGACCAGTGTTTAGCACATATACAAATAGAAGACGCTAGATTATCTAAAGTAGCACACCACCATCCCGCATCATTTCTAAAAAATTTAAGACAAGCAAAAATAGATTTACTTTGGCATAAATACTCTGAATTAAAATCAATAGAAAGACAAAAATTAGAAGAACAAGAAAAA
>NW_020863294.1:0-13648 GCF_003713205.1 Coffea eugenioides | reverse complement strand
CTTCCGGCTATTATCCTCAGTCACCGAGAAAATCTAAATTAAACGAGAAAGAATATTACAGATCATCTAGCACAACAATTAGGTGCAATCAAAGAAACTCGACAATTATTGAGTAGAACGTACAAAAGACTTTCAAGTGAAACGAGGACATTTGGACCCGTGAACAAAAATAACTAGGGTTTCAAAATCAATCGCAAAACCAAGCTTAAAAAGGGTTATAGAATTCCGACAGAAAACATTTGACTAACGACAAATCAAAAGACAAATAGATAGGCTAAGAAAATATTCTTTCGGAATCGTAAAGAATCGTTTGTATGACTAAAAGTCACTATATATTCAAGTAGAGGTTATATAACAAGGGTTTTGATGAAAATCATATGGAAAAGGAAGACTCTTAAAACCGTACTTGAAAGTAGTTCACTTGTGGCCGATAAAACCCTAACTCATACTTCTATATTTTGGGTACGGAGTAAGTAAACATTTTCCGTTTCAAATCGAAGAGGTATCATGTTTTGGAATGGTAAAACGGTCATAGTATTTGCCAAACGAAAATATACAAATTTAAATAGAAACTTAGTCCTTGAGCGAAAATTTGGGCAGCACGCCCTTTGTGTTTACCAAATTTTCCAGCCATTTTGGCTTCATTATTTTTCTCATTCAAGCCCAAGTTTATACACAACACAAATGCATTTCAATAGTTGTTCCATAGGCTCAAGACAATACAAGGACATAAATCAACTCATAACAAATGCGGAAATGAAGTTTACAAAAACACATATTTGATAGGGTTTTGCGGAATGGGCACATCCGAGGCTACGCTTATCAGATTGAGGTGAAACTTATACCATTTTGATGCTAAGACAGGGGGCTACAAGATTTAAGAAGGTCACTCAGTCCAGTTTGCAGTGCAACTAGGTCAAAAGATCAGTATACCAAACCAACACAGTCAAAACAGGTTTACAAATCGCATTCTGGCTCAAATATCATAAGTCAGGCTCCCTAAGTCCAAATCAAGTGATTCCAAATCCATTTGAAAGCTAAGATACAAGGCTACATTTCTTAAGAAGGCGTCAATAACCAAATCAGAAGTATTCCCAACCAAATTAACCAATTACAGAAGCAATTATCAAGTTCGGGTAGAAACAGGGCAGCAGGGGTATTTCAGTCTTTTCACAGGCTACGTTGCTCCGATTGAGTTGAAATTTTGTAGGCAACTATGCGATAAAGTACACACTCGCCTAGAAAACTCATTTTAACAATCATTGAAAGCACTTAACACATTATCAATCAATTATAACAAGCCAATAAGTCAAGGAAATATAACAAATAAGGAACACTCACCTATGTACGCAAAACAACTGGTAAAATATCCTTCCGGATATTATTCTCAGTCACCGAGAAAATCTAAATTAAACGAGAAAGAATATTACAGATCATCTAGCACAACAATTAGGTGCAATCAAAGAAACTCGACAATTATTGAGTAGAACGTACAAAAGACTTTCAAGTGAAACGAGGACATTTGGACCCGTGAACAAAAATAACTAGGGTTTCAAAATCAATCGCAAAACCAAGCTTAAAAAGGCTTATAGAATTCCGACGGAAAACATTTGACTAACGACAAATCAAAAGACAAATAGATAGGCTAAGAAAATATTCTTTCGGAATCGTAAAGAATCGTTTGTATGACTAAAAGTCACTATATATTCAAGTAGAGGTTATATAACAAGGGTTTTGATGAAAATCATATGGAAAAGGAAGACTCTTAAAACCGTACTTGAAAGTAGTTCACTTGTGGCCGATAAAAACCCTAACTCATACTTCTATATTTTGGGTACGGAGTAAGTAAACATTTTACGTTTCAAATCGAAGAGGTATCATGTTTTGGAATGGTAAAACGGTCATAGTATTTGCCAAACGAAAATATACAAATTTAAATAGAAACTTAGTCCTTGAGCGAAAATTTGGGCAGCACGCCCTTTGTGTTTACCAAATTTTCCAGCCATTTTGGCTTCATTATTTTTCTCATTCAAGCCCAAGTTTATACACAACACAAATGCATTTCAATAGCTGTTCCATAGGCTCAAGACAATACAAGGACATAAATCAACTCATAACAAATGCGGAAATGAATTTTACAAAAACACAGATTTGATAGGGTTTTACGGAATGGGCACATCCGAGGCTTCGCTTATCAGATTGAGGTGAAACTTATGCCATTTTGATGCTAAGACAGGGGGCTAGAAGATTGAAGAAGGTCACTCAGTCCAGTTTGCAGTGCAACTAGGTCAAAAGATCAGTATACCAAACCAGCACCGTCAAAACAGGTTTACAAACCGCATTCTGGATCAAATATCATAAGTCAGGCTCCCTAAGTCCAAATCAAGTGATTCCAAAGCCATTTGAAAGCTAAGATACAAGGCTACATTTCTTAAGAAGGCGTCAATAACCAAATCAGAAGTATTCCCAACCAAATTAAACAATTACAGAAGCAATTCAAGTTCGGGTAGAAACAGGCAGCAGGGGTATTTCAGTCTTTTCACAGGCTACGTTGCTCGATTGAGCTGAAAATTTTGTACGGCAACTATGCGATAAAGTACCACAACTCGCCTAGAAAAACTTCGTTTTAACAATCATTGAAAGCACTTAACACATTATCAATCATGAATAACTAGCCAATAAGTCAAGGAATATAAAAACAAGGAACACTCACCTATGTACGCCAAAACAACTGGCTAAAAATTATCCTTCCGCGAATTATTCTCTGTTCACCGAGAAAATCTAAATAAACGAGGAAAAATATTACAGATCATTCTAGCACAACAATTAGGTGCAATCAAAGAAACTCGAACAATTATTGGAGTAAACGTACGAAAGACTTTCAGTGAACGAGGACATTGACCCTCGTGAACAAAAATAACTAGGGTCTTCAAAATCATCGCAAAACAAGCTTAAAAAGTCTTATTGAATTCCGACGGAAACATTTGACTAACGACAAATCAAAAGAAAAATAGATAGGCTAAGAAAATATTTTTCGGAATCGTAAAGAATCGTTTGTATGACTAAAAGTCACTATATATTCAAGTAGAGGTTATATAACAAGGGTTTTGATGAAAATCATATGGAAAAGGAAGACTCTTAAAACCGTACTTGAAAGTAGTTCACTTGTGGCCGATAAAACCCTAACTCATACTTCTATATTTTGGGTACGGAGTAAGTAAACATTTTGCGTTTCAAATCGAAGAGGTATCATATTTTTTGGAATGGTAAAACGGTCATAGTATTTGCCAAACGAAAATATACAAATTTAAATAGAAACTTAGTCCTTGAGCGAAAATTTGGGCAGCACGCCCTTTGTGTTTACCAAATTTTCCAGCCATTTTGGCTTCATTATTTTTCTCATTCAAGCCCAAGTTTATACACAACACAAATGCATTTCAATAGTTGTTCCATAGGCTCAAGACAATACAAGGACATAAATCAACTCATAACAAATGCGGAAATGAAGTTTACAAAAACACATATTTGATAGGGTTTTGCGGAATGGGCACATCCGAGGCTACGCTTATCAGATTGAGGTGAAACTTATACCATTTTGATGCTAAGACAGGGGGCTACAAGATTTAAGAAGGTCACTCAGTCCAGTTTGCAGTGCAACTAGGTCAAAAGATCAGTATACCAAACCAACACAGTCAAAACAGGTTTACAAATCGCATTCTGGCTCAAATATCATAAGTCAGGCTCCTTAAGTCCGAATCAAGTGATTCCAAATCCATTGAAGCTAAGATACAAAGCTACATTTCTTAAGGAAAGCGTCAATAAACCAAATTCAGAAGTATTCCCAACCAAAATTTAACCAATTCTACAAGAAGCAATTATTCAAGTTCGGGTTAGAAACAGGGGCAGCAGGGTATTTCAGTCTTTTCACAGGCTACGTTGCTCGATTGACAGTTGAAAATTTTGTAGGCAACTTTGCGATAAAGTTACAACCACTCGCCTAGAAAACTCATTTTAACAATCATTGAAACACTTAACACATTATTCAAATCAATTATAACAACGCCAATAAGTCAAGGAAATATACCAAACAAGGAACACTCACCTATGTACGCAAAACAACTGGTAAAATATCCTTCCGGATATTATCCTCAGTCACCGAGAAAATCTAAATTAAACGAGAAAGAATATTACAGATCATGTAGCACAACAATTAGGTGCAATCAAAGAAACTCGACAATTATTGAGTAGAACGTACAAAAGACTTTCAAGTGAAACGAGGACATTTGGACCCGTGAACAAAAAAAACTAGGGTTTCAAAATCAATCACAAAACCAAGCTTAAAAAGGCTTATTGAATTCCGACGGAAAACATTTGACTAACGACAAATCAAAAGACAAATAGATAGGCTAAGAAAATATTCTTTCGGAATCGTAAAGAATCGTTTGTATGACTAAAAGTCACTATATATTCAAGTAGAGGTTATATAACAAGGGTTTTGATGAAAATCATATGGAAAAGGAAGACTCTTAAAACCGTACTTGAAAGTAGTTCACTTGTGGCCGATAAAAACCCTAACTCATACTTCTATATTTTGGGTACGGAGTAAGTAAACATTTTACGTTTCAAATCGAAGAGGTATCATGTTTTGGAATGGTAAAACGGTCATAGTATTTGCCAAACGAAAATATACAAATTTAAATAGAAACTTAGTCCTTGAGCGAAAATTTGGGCAGCACGCCCTTTGTGTTTACCAAATTTTCCAGCCATTTTGGCTTCATTATTTTTCTCATTCAAGCCCAAGTTTATACACAACAGAAATGCATTTCAATAGCTGCTTCCATTAGGCTCTAAGACCAATACAGGACATAAATACTCATAACCAAATGCGGAAATGAAGGTTTACAAAAAACACATATTGATAGGGTTTGCGGCAATGGGCACATCGAGCTACGTTATCAGATTGAGGTGAAACTTATACCATTTCAGATGCTAAGACAGGGGCTACAAGATTGGAAGAAGGTCACTCAGTCCAGTTTGCAGTGAACTAGGTCAAAAAGATCAGTATACCAAAACAACACAGTCAAAACAGGTTTACAAATCGCATTTCTGTTCAAATATCTAAGTCAGCTGCCTAAGTCAAATCAAGTGATCCAATGCCCATTTGAAAGCTAAGATCAAGGCTACATTTCTAAGAAGGCGCAATAACCAAAATCAGAATATCCCAACCAAATTAACCAATTACAGAAGCAATATCAATTCGGGTAAAAACAGGGCAGCAGGGGTATTTCAGTCTTTTCACAGGCTACGTTGCTCCGATGCAGCTGAAATTTTTAGGCAACTATAGCGATAAAGTACACACATCGCCTAGAAAACTCGTTTTAACAATCATTGAAAGCACTTAACACATTATCAATCAATAATAACAAGCCAATATCAAGGAAATATAAACAAACAAGGAACCACTCACCTATGTACGCAAACAACTGTGTAAATATCCTTCCTGATATTTATTCTCAGTCACCGAGAAAAATCTAAATTAAACAGAAAGAATATTACAGATCATCTAGCACAACAATTAGGTGCAATCAAAGAAACTCGAACAATTTATTTGAGTAGAACGTTACAAAAGACTTTCAAGTGAAACGAGACATCTTGGACCCTGAACAAAAAATAACTTAGGGTTTCAAAATCAATCGTAAACCAAGCTTAAAAAAGGCTTATTGAATTCCGACCGGAAAACATTTGACTAACGACAAATCAAAAGACAAATAGATAGGCTAAGAAAATAATTCTTTCGCCCGAATCGTTTAAAGGGAATCGTTTGTATGACTAAAAGTCACTATATATTCAAGTAGAGGTTATATAACAAGGGTTTTGATGAAAATCATATGGAAAAGGAAGACTCTTAAAACCGTACTTGAAAGTAGTTCACTTGTGGCCGATAAAACCCTAACTCATACTTCTATATTTTGGGTACGGAGTAAGTAAACATTTTGCGTTTCAAATTGAAGAGGTATCATGTTTTGGAATGGTAAAACGGTCATAGTATTTGCCAAACGAAAATATACAAATTTAAATAGAAACTTAGTCCTTGAGCGAAAATTTGGGCAGCACGCCCTTTGTGTTTACCAAATTTTCCAGCCATTTTGGCTTCATTATTTTTCTCATTCAAGCCCAAGTTTATACACAACACAAATGCATTTCAATAGCTGTTCCATAGGCTCAAGACAATACAAGGACATAAATCAACTCATAACAAATGCGGAAATGAAGTTTACAAAAACACAGATTTGATAGGGTTTTACGGAATGGGCACATCCAAGGCTACGCTTATCAGATTGAGGAGAAACTTATGCCATTTTGATGCTAAGACAGGGGGCTACAAGATTGAAGAAGGTCACTCAGTCCAGTTTGCAGTGCAACTAGGTCAAAAGATCAGTATACCAAACCAGCACCGTCAAAACAGGTTTACAAACCGCATTCTGGCTCAAATATCATAAGTCAGGCTCCCTAAGTCCAAATCAAGTGATTCCAAAGCCATTTGAAAGCTAAGATACAAGGCTACATTTCTTAAGAAGGCGCCAATAACCAAATCAGAAGTATTCCCAACCAAATTAACCAATTACAGAAGCAATTATCAAGTTCGGGTAGAAACAGGGCAGCAGGGGTATTTCAGTCTTTTCACAGGCTACGTTGCTCCGATTGAGCTGAAATTTTGTAGGCAACTATGCGATTAAGTACACACTCGCCTAGAAAACTTGTTTTAACAATCTTTGAAAGCACTTAACACATTATCAATCAATAATAACAAGCCAATAAGTCAAGGAAATATAACAAACAAGGAACACTCACCTATGTACGCAAAACAACAGGTAAAATATCCTTCCGGATATTATTCTCAGTCACCGAGAAAATCAAAATTAAACGAGAAAGAATATTACAGATCATCTAGCACAACAATTAGGTGCAATCAAAGAAACTCGACAATTATTGAGTAGAACGTACAAAAGACTTTCAAGTGAAACGAGGACATTTGGACCCGTGAACAAAAATAACTAGGGTTTCAAAATCAATCGCAAAACCAAGCTTAAAAAGGGTTATAGAATTCCGGCGGAAAACATTTGACTAACGACAAATCAAAAGACAAATAGATAGGCTAAGAAAATATTCTTTCGGAATCGTAAAAAATCGTTTGTATGACTAAAAGTCACTATATATTCAAGTAGAGGTTATATAACAAGGGTTTTGATGAAAATCATATGGAAAAGGAAGACTCTTAAAACCGTACTTGAAAGTAGTTCACTTGTGGCCGATAAAACCCTAACTCATACTTCTATATTTTGGGTACGGAGTAAGTAAACATTTTGCGTTTCAAATCGAAGAGGTATCATGTTTTGGAATGGTAAAACGGTCATAGTATTTGCGAAACGAAAATATACAAATTTAAATAGAAACTTAGTCCTTGAGCGAAAATTTGGGCAGCACGCCCTTTGTGTTTACCAAATTTTCCAGCCATTTTGGCTTCATTATTTTTCTCATTCAAGCCCAAGTTTATACACAACACAAATGCATTTCAATAGCTGTTCCATAGGCTCAAGACAATACAAGGACATAAATCAACTCATAACAAATGCGGAAATGAAGTTTACAAAAACACATATTTGATAGGGTTTTGCGGAATGGGCACATCCGAGGCTACGCTTATCAGATTGAGGTGAAACTTATACCATTTCGATGCTAAGACAGGGGGCTACAAGATTGAAGAAGGTCACTCAGTCAAGTTTGCAGTGCAACTAGGTCAAAAGATCAGTATACCAAACCAACACAGTCAAAACAGGTTTACAAATCGCATTCTGGCTCAAATATCATAAGTCAGGCTCCCTAAGTCCAAATCAAGTGATTCCAAAGCCATTTGAAAGCTAAGATACAAGGCTACATTTCTTAAGAAGGCGTCAATAACCAAATCAGAAGTATTCCCAACCAAATTAACCAATTACAGAAGCAATTATCAAGTTCGGGTAGAAACAGGGCAGCAGGGGTATTTCAGTCTTTTCACAGGCTACGTTGCTCCGATTGAGTTGAAATTTTGTAGGCAACTTTGCGATAAAGTACACACTCGCCTAGAAAACTCATTTTAACAATCATTGAAAGCACTTAACACATTATCAATCAATTATAACAAGCCAATAAGTCAAGGAAATATAACAAACAAGGAACACTCACCTATGTACGCAAAACAACTGGTAAAATATCCTTCCGGATATTATCCTCAGTCACCGAGAAAATCTAAATTAAACGAGAAAGAATATTACAGATCATGTAGCACAACAATTAGGTGCAATCAAAGAAACTCGACAATTATTGAGTAGAACGTACAAAAGACTTTCAAGTGAAACGAGGACATTTGGACCCGTGAACAAAAAAAACTAGGGTTTCAAAATCAATCACAAAACCAAGCTTAAAAAGGCTTATTGAATTCCGACGGAAAACATTTGACTAACGACAAATCAAAAGACAAATAGATAGGCTAAGAAAATATTCTTTCGGAATCGTAAAGAATCGTTTGTATGACTAAAAGTCACTATATATTCAAGTAGAGGTTATATAACAAGGGTTTTGATGAAAATCATATGGAAAAGGAAGACTTTTGATGAAAATCATATGGAAAAGGAAGACTCTTAAAACCGTACTTGAAAGTAGTTCACTTGTGGCCGATAAAACCCTAACTCATACTTCTATATTTTGGGTACGGAGTAAGTAAACATTTTACGTTTCAAATCGAAGAGGTATCATGTTTTGGAATGGTAAAACGGTCATAGTATTTGCCAAACGAAAATATACAAATTTAAATAGAAACTTAGTCCTTGAGCGAAAATTTGGGCAGCACGCCCTTTGTGTTTACCAAATTTTCCAGCCATTTTGGCTTCATTATTTTTCTCATTCAAGCCCAAGTTTATACACAACACAAATGCATTTCAATAGCTGTTCCATAGGCTCAAGACAATACAAGGACATAAATCAACTCATAACAAATGCGGAAATGAAGTTTACAAAAACACATATTTGATAGGGTTTTGCGGAATGGGCACATCCGAGGCTACGCTTATCAGATTGAGGTGAAACTTATACCATTTCGATGCTAAGACAGGGGGCTACAAGATTGAAGAAGGTCACTCAGTCCAGTTTGTAGTGCAACTAGGTCAAAAGATCAGTATACCAAACCAACACAGTCAAAACAGGTTTACAAATCGCATTCTGGTTCAAATATCATAAGTCAGGCTGCCTAAGTCCAAATCAAGTGATTCCAAAGCCATTTGAAAGCTAAGATACAAGGCTACATTTCTTAAGAAGGCGTCAATAACCAAATCAGAAGTATTCCCAACCAAATTAACCAATTACAGAAGCAATTATCAAGTTCGGGTAAAAACAGGGCAGCAGGGGTATTTCAGTCTTTTCACAGGCTACGTTGCTCCGATTGAGCTGAAATTTTGTAGGCAACTATGCGATAAAGTACACACTCGCCTAGAAAACTCGTTTTAACAATCATTGAAAGCACTTAACACATTATCAATCAATAATAACAAGCCAATAAGTCAAGGAAATATAACAAACAAGGAACACTCACCTATGTACGCAAAACAACTGGTAAAATATCCTTCCGGATATTATTCTCAGTCACCGAGAAAATCTAAATTAAACGAGAAAGAATATTACAGATCATCTAGCACAACAATTAGGTGCAATCAAAGAAACTCGACAATTATTGAGTAGAACGTACAAAAGACTTTCAAGTGAAACGAGGACATTTGGACCCGTGAACAAAAATAACTAGGGTTTCAAAATCAATCGCAAAACCAAGCTTAAAAAGGCTTATAGAATTCCAACGGAAAACATTTGACTAATGACAAATCAAAAGACAAATAGATAGGCTAAGAAAATATTCTTTCGGAATCGTAAAGAATCGTTTGTATGACTAAAAGTCACTATATATTCAAGTAGAGGTTATATAACAAGGGTTTTGATGAAAATCATATGGAAAAGGAAGACTCTTAAAACCGTACTTGAAAGTAGTTCACTTGTGGCAAATAAAACCCTAACTCATACTTCTATATTTTGGGTACGGAGTAAGTAAACATTTTACGTTTCAAATCGAAGAGGTATCATGTTTTGGAATGGTAAAACGGTCATAGTATTTGCCAAACGAAAATATACAAATTTAAATAGAAACTTAGTCCTTGAGCGAAAATTTGGGCAGCACGCCCTTTGTGTTTACCAAATTTTCCAGCCATTTTGGCTTCATTATTTTTCTCATTCAAGCCCAAGTTTATACACAACACAAATGCATTTCAATAGCTGTTCCATAGGCTCAAGACAATACAAGGACATAAATCAACTCATAACAAATGCGGAAATGAATTTTACAAAAACACAGATTTGATAGGGTTTTACGGAATGGGCACATCCGAGGCTTCGCTTATCAGATTGAGGTGAAGCTTATGCCATTTTGATGCTAAGACAGGGGGCTAGAAGATTGAAGAAGGTCACTCAGTCCAGTTTGCAGTGCAACTAGGTCAAAAGATCAGTATACCAAACCAGCACCGTCAAAACAGGTTTACAAACCGCATTCTGGCTCAAATATCATAAGTCAGGCTCCCTAAGTCCAAATCAAGTGATTCCAAAGCCATTTGAAAGCTAAGATACAAGGCTACATTTCTTAAGAAGGCGTCAATATCCAAATCAGAAGTATTCCCAACCAAATTAACCAATTACAGAAGCAATTATCAAGTTCGGGTAAAAACAGGGCAGCAGGGGTATTTCAGTCTTTTCACAGGCTACGTTGCTCCGATTGAGCTGAAATTTTGTAGGCAACTATCCGATAAAGTACACACTCGCCTAGAAAACTCGTTTTAACAATCATTGAAAGCACTTAACACATTATCAATCAATAATAACAAGCCAATAAGTCAAGGAAATATAACAAACAAGGAACACTCACCTATGTACGCAAAACAACAGGTAAAATATCCTTCCGGATATTATTCTCAGTCACCGAGAAAATCTAAATTAAACGAGAAAGAATATTACAGATCATCTAGCACAACAATTAGGTGCAATCAAAGAAACTCGACAATTATTTAGTAAAACGTACAAAAGACTTTCTAGTGAAACGAGGACATTTGGACCCGTGAACAAAAATAACTAGGGTTTCAAAATCAATCGCAAAACCAAGCTTAAAAAGGCTTATTGAATTCCGACGGAAAACATTTGACTAACGACAAATCAAAAGACAAATAGATAGGCTAAGAAAATATTCTTTCGGAATCGTAAAGAATCGTTTGTATGACTAAAAGTCACTATATATTCAAGTAGAGGTTATATAACAAGAGTTTTGATGAAAATCATATGGAAAAGGAAGACTCTTAAAACCGTACTTGAAAGTAGTTCACTTGTGGCCGATAAAACCCTAACTCATACTTCTATATTTTGGGTACGGAGTAAGTAAACATTTTGCGTTTCAAATCGAAGAGGTATCATGTTTTGGAATGGTAAAACGGTCATAGTATTTGCCAAACGAAAATATACAAATTTAAATAGAAACTTAGTCCTTGAGCGAAAATTTGGGCAGCACGCCCTTTGTGTTTACCAAATTTTCCAGCCATTTTGGCTTCATTATTTTTCTCATTCAAGCCCAAGTTTATACACAACACAAATGCATTTCAATAGCTGTTCCATAGGCTCAAGACAATACAAGGACATAAATCAACTCATAACAAATGCGGAAATGAAGTTTACAAAAACACATATTTGATAGGGTTTTGCGGAATGGGCACATCCGAGGCTACGCTTATCAGATTGAGGTGAAACTTATACCATTTCGATGCTAAGACAGGGGGCTACAAGATTGAAGAAGGTCACTCAGTCCAGTTTGCAGTGCAACTAGGTCAAAAGATCAGTATACCAAACCAACACAGTCAAAACAGGTTTACAAATCGCATTCTGGTTC
Organism: Coffea eugenioides; assembly: GCF_003713205.1. Taxonomy (NCBI): domain Eukaryota; kingdom Viridiplantae; phylum Streptophyta; class Magnoliopsida; order Gentianales; family Rubiaceae; genus Coffea; species Coffea eugenioides. Next base: position 1,644 of record NW_020863294.1, on the reverse strand, counting down.
AAATATCATAAGTCAGGCTGCCTAAGTCCAAATCAAGTGATTCCAAAGCCATTTGAAAGCTAAGATACAAGGCTACATTTCTTAAGAAGGCGTCAATAACCAAATCAGAAGTATTCCCAACCAAATTAACCAATTACAGAAGCAATTATCAAGTTCGGGTAGAAACAGGGCAGCAGGGGTATTTCAGTCTTTTCACAGGCTACGTTGCTCCGATTGAGCTGAAATTTTGTAGGCAACTATGCGATAAAGTACACACTCGCCTAGAAAACTCGTTTTAACAATCATTGAAAGCCCTTAACACATTATCAATCAATAATAACAAGCCAATAAGTCAAGGAAATATAACAAACAAGGAACACTCACCTATGTACGCAAAATAACTGGTAAAATATCCTTCCGGATATTATCCTCAGTCACCGAGAAAACCTAAATTAAACGAGAAAGAATATTACAGATCATCTAGCACAACAATTAGGTGCAATCAAAGAAACTCGACAATTATTGAGTAGAACGTACAAAAGACTTTCAAGTGAAACGAGGACATTTGGACCCGTGAACAAAAATAACTAGGGTTTCAAAATCAATCGCAAAACCAAGCTTAAAAAGGCTTATAGAATTCCAACGGAAAACATTTGACTAACGACAAATCAAAAGACAAATAGATAGGCTAAGAAAATATTCTTTTGGAATCGTAAAGAATCGTTTGTATGACTAAAAGTCACTATATATTCAAGTAGAGGTTATATAACAAGGGTTTTGATGAAAATCATATGGAAAAGGAAGACTCTTAAAACCGTACTTGAAAGTAGTTCACTTGTGGCCGATAAAAACCCTAACTCATACTTCTATATTTTGGGTACGGAGTAAGTAAACATTTTACGTTTCAAATCGAAGAGGTATCATGTTTTGGAATGGTAAAACGGTCATAGTATTTGCCAAACGAAAATATACAAATTTAAATAGAAACTTAGTCCTTGAGCGAAAATTTGGGCAGCACGCCCTTTGTGTTTACCAAATTTTCCAGCCATTTTGGCTTCATTATTTTTATCATTCAAGCCCAAGTTTATACACAACACAAATGCATTTCAATAGCTGTTCCATAGGCTCAAGACAATACAAGGACATAAATAAACTCATAACAAATGCGGAAATGAAGTTTACAAAAACACAGATTTGATAGGGTTTTACGGAATGGGCACATCCGAGGCTACGCTTGTCAGATTGAGGTGAAACTTATACCATTTCGAAGCTAAGACAGGGGGCTACAAGATTGAAGAAGGTCACTCAGTCCAGTTTGCATTGAAACTAGGTCAAAAGATCAGTATACCAAACCAGCACCGTCAAAACAGGTTTACAAACCGCATTCTGGGTCAAATATCATAAGTCAGGCTCCCTAAGTCCAAATCAAGTGATTCCAAAGCCATTTGAAAGCTAAGATATAAGGCTACATTTCTTAAGAAGGCGTCAATATCCAAATCAGAAGTATTCCCAACCAAATTAACCAATTACAGAAGCAATTATCAAGTTCGGGTAAAAACAGGGCAGCAGGGGTATTTCAGTCTTTTCACAGGCTACGTTGCTCCGATTGAGCTGAAATTTTGTAGGCAACTATGCGATAAAGTACACACTCGCCTAGAAAACTCG